>NC_067477.1:68017800-68292800 GCF_947179515.1 Apodemus sylvaticus
CCGGTTTTGATTTTCTCTCTAATAACGAGCACTGTTTAATGATTCTGCAATCTTTGTAAACTGAGTTGCTGAAGAACAAAACCCAACACAAACTACCTTCGGTAAAAAGAGAATTTGAGCTCCACAGAATTTAGAGTGCTGTGTGTTTTCCTTACCCCCTACTGAGTCAAATCCCCTGCTAAACCTGGAACTGGGGTATAGCTCAGTCAGCTTGCTAGGCCGGGTCAGACCCCTGGGTTGATCTGGGAAGTGGTACCTGCCCGTCATCCCAGCACTGTAGAGGTGGAAACTGGGGAAACCAAAAGCCAGGGTTGTGGTCACCTACATTGTGAGTCCCCGGCCAGCCTAGACTGATAGGATTCTGTTTTAAAACAAAACAAGCCTGGTGTGGTGGTGCACACATTTAATCCCAGCATTTGGGAGGTAGAAGCAGGGGCATCTCTGTAACTTCAAGGCTAGCCTGAGCTGTTTAACAAGTTCCAAGACAGCCAAGGCTACATAGTGAGACCCTGTCTTAAAATAAAACAACCTAAACAAACAAACAAAGCCCCCAAAGACAAAACCCAAAAACAAAACACTAATAAGGTTGTGGATTATCAGAGTGCAAAAGAAACTTCACTAAAATCAAGGTCTACCATCAGGGTATTGGCCGAGCAGCGTGCCTTCTAGAGACAGTCTGTTTCCTGGTCTTGTCCTGCTTCCGGAACCCGGAACCCGGAACCCGGAACCCGGAACCCGGAACCCGGAACCCGGAACCCGGAACCCGGAACCCGGAACCCAGCTGCACGCTTAGCTTTGGCTCACTGCCGCCTTCTAGCCAGAGATGGGGGGTGGGGGTGGGGGGTGTCTTTCTCACAATGTCATCTCGGTTTCCTACTCTGCCTCATTCCATAACCGTAACAAAATCTGATGCCCTCTTCTGGAGTGTCTGAGGACAGCTACAGTATACTTACATATAATAGATAGATACATCTTTTTAAAAAAGAAAGAAACAAAGAAACCAAACAGGCATATAAACAATAATAAAACAAGATAAAACAAAACTGGCTTAGGACAAAAAAAAAAAAGAAAGAAAAGAAAAAAAGAAAGAAAAAGCATAAGAAACACATACAGAGCAAAGCGCATGCACACACACAGGAAGCCCATCAAACTCATAACCAGAAGTCATAATATATACACAAAGGATCTGTCAGGTCAAAAAAAGATGTCCTGACAAAACATTACGAAACAAAGAACCTCCAAAGACCACTGAGTTGTTCGTGTTGGCCAACTACTTCTGCGTATGGGGCCTACCCTTAGGAATAGTTTGAACACTTCCTGCCTTCTACTCCTCTTGGGTGTGTTTGCTTTTTTTTGTTCTACAACTTTCAGGTGTGCTATTAAGTTACCAGTATGGGATCTTTCCAATTTATTTATGAAGGCTCTTAGTGCTATGAGCTTTCCTCCTACCTAACACTGCTTTCATTGTGTCCCATATGTTTGTGTATGTTGTGCCTTGGTTCTCATGGAGTTCTAGGAAATCTTTAATTGCATTATTTCTGCCTTGACCCAGTAGTCACTCTATAGAGTTGTTCAGTTTCTATGAATTTGTAGGCTTTCTGTTGATATTGAAGTCCAGCTTTAGTTGTCTGATAGGATGCAAAGGGTCATTTCCATTTTCTTGTATCTGCTGAGACTTGCTTTGTGACAGAGTATGTGGACAATTCTGGAGAATGTTCCGTGAGGTGCTGAGAAAAGGTATATTCTTTTGTGTTTGTGTGAAATGTTCTATAGATTACTGTCAGTTCCATTATTTCTCTGTTTAGCTTTTGTCTAGATGACCTGTCTATTGGTGAGAGTTGGGTATTGAAGATTCCCACTATCAATGTTTGAGAGTGTGAGAGTAGATGTGTGATTTAAGCTATAATAGTATTTCTTTCACATATGTGGTACCCTTTTATTAGATATTAAAATGGCTACACCAACTTGCCTCTTGGGGCCATTTGCTTGGAAAAATCTTTTCCCAACCTTTTGCTTGGAGATAATGTGTACCTTTGATGGTGATGTGTGTTTCTTGTATGTAGTAGAATGATGGTTTCTGTTTTTGAACTCATTCTTTTAATTGTCTTCTGGCTTTTTATTGGGGAATTAAGTCCATTGATATTTAGAGATATAAAAGACCAAAAACTTTTTTGTTGTTTTTTGTTTGTTTGTTTTGTTTTTTTCGAGACAGGGTTTCTCTATGTAGCCCTGGCTGTCCTGGAACTCACTCTGTAGACCAGGCTGGCCTCCAACTCAGAAATCCGCCTGCCTCTGCCTCCCAAGTTCTGGGACTAAAGGCATGTGCCACCACTGCCCGGCCCAGAAACTTTTAATTCTTGATATTTTGGTGGCAGTGGTGGTAGTGCATGAGTGTGTGAGTGTGTGTGTGTGTGTGTGTGTGTGTGTGTGTGTGTTTCTTTTCTTTGGGTTCTGCTGTATGAGATTATTTATTGTCTGTGTGATTGTAGTTAACCTTCTTAGAGTCTGCAGCACATCAGTCCAGGGCCTTCTGGCTTTTAGAGTCTCCATTGAGAATTCAAGTGTTATTCTAATAGGTCTGCTTTTATATGTTACTTGGCCTTTTTCCTTGCAGTTTTTAATATTCTTTCTTTGATCCATATGTTTTGTGTTTAATTATGTGGTGAGGTGCCGGTGGTGGTGGTGGTGGCGGCGGCGGCGGCGGCGGCGGCGGCGGCGGCGGCGGCACACGCCTTTAATCCCAGCACTTGGGAGGCAGAGGCAGGCAGATCTCTGAGTTCGAGGCCAGCCTGGTCTACAGAGTCAGTTTCAGGACAGCCAAGACTATACAGAGAAACCCTGTCTTAAAAAACAAAAACAAAAACAAAACAAAAAAAATTATGTGGTGAGGTGATTTTTCTTTTCTGGTGCAAAATATTTGGTGCTCTGCAAGCTTCTTGTACCTTTATAGGCATGCCCTTTATGTTAGGAAAGTTTTTCTTCTATGATTTTATTAAAAATATTTTCTGGGGGGGGGGGGCTGGAGAGATGGCTCAGCGGGTAAGAACACTAATTGTTCTTCCGAAGGTCCTGAGTTCAAATCCCAGCAACCACATGGTGGCTCACAACCATCCGTAATGAAATCAGATGCCGTCTTCTGGTCTTCTGGTGTGTCTGAAGACAGCTACAGTGTACTTACATATAACAATAAATAAATAAATCTTTAAAAAAAATATTTTCTGGGGGCTGGAGAGATGGCTCAGTGGGTAAGAGCACAGACTGTTCTTCCAACGGTCATGAGTTCAAATCCCAGCACCCATATGGTGGCTCACAACCATCCATAAAGAGATCTGACACCCTCTTCTGGTATCAGAAGACAACTACAGTATACTTACTTACATATAATAAATAAATCTTTAAAAATATATATATTAGGCCAGCCTGGTCTACAGAGTGAATTCCAGGACAGCCATGACTACACAGAGAAACCCTGTCTCAAAAAAAAAAAGAAAAAATATATATATATATATATTTCTGGACCTTTGAGCAGGCATTCTTCTTCTATTCCTATTATTGTTAGGTTTGGTCTTTTCATAATAGCCCAGATTTCTCGGATGTTTCCTGTTGGAAACTTTTTAGACTTAACAATTTCTTTCTTTCTTTTTTTTTTCTTTGAGATTTGTTTATTTTATGTATATGAGTACACTGTTGCTGTCTTCAGACACACCAGAAGAGGGCATCAGATCTCATTACAGATGGTTGTGAGCCACCATGTGGTTGCTGGGAACTGAACTCAGGACCTCTGGAAGAGCAGTCAGTGCTCCTAACCGCTGAGCTACCTCTCCAGCCCAACTTAACAATTTCTTTGACTCATGTATCTATTCCTTCCATGTGTCTTCAATGCTTGAGATTCTCTCTTCCATCTCTTGTATTTTGGTGGTGATGTTGTATTTTGTTGGCATCTATAGTTCCTGTTCACTTACCTAGATTTTCCATTTCCAGAATTCCTTCAGTTTGTGTTTCCTTTATTACTTCTATTTCCATCTTCAGGTCTTGAACAATTTTATTCATTTCCTTGAACTATTTGTTTTCTCTTGGTTTTCTTGACATTCTTTAATAGATATATTGATTTCTTCCACTTGTTTGATTGTTCTTTCCTTGATTTCTTTAAGAGATTTATTCATTTCTTCTTTAAGGCTTCCATTATCTTCATAAAGTTGTTTTAATGTTGATTTTTGTTGTTGTTGTTTTGTTTTGTTTTTACAGGGTTTCTCTATGTAACAACCCTCCCTGGCTGTCCTAGAACTCACTTAGTGGACCAGGCTGGGCTCCCAACTCACAAGATCCACCTGCCTCTGTCCCCAAGTGTCTGGATTAAGGCATGCACCACCATGACCATCTTGAGGCTGTTTTCTTCAGTTGTGTTGGAGTCAGGGCTTGCTGTAGTGGGATGGCTGGGCTCTGGTGGTGGTATGCTGCCCTGGTGGTCGTCAACCATATTCTTACACTGATGTTTAATCGTGTGGAATTGGAGTGATTATAGGTCTAGGTGCTGATTTCTGGGCTTGTCTTTGTTGGATGGGTGTTTTCTTCCTTGGTCTCTGTTTCCTTTCTGGTCTTCTGGCTGGAGTGGCCTGTTGTTGAATAGAGGATCTCCACCTAAGTTGGGAACTGGACTTCTTATGGCTTGAATTGTGGGAAGTCATCCTGAGCTATTCGGACTAATGCTTACTCATGGCCCTAAGGTGGTGACTGCTAAAATATAAGAACAATTAACTAGAGCCTTCTCTTTGAGCTATCGGTGTGAGAAGATTCCGAGAATACCACAAGATGTTCCTGCCCTAACCACGGAATGTACCTGCCGGCGTTAACTCTGGGTGTCCTCTCCAGATGACCAGATGACCTCCTCGCTTGCTTCCTGCTTTGACCCCTAGGGGTGCCTCTGCCCTTCCCTCCTTTGTCTGGTGTGAAGGTTATTTCCTTCTCTGTAAGCCTTAAAACCCACTTACCTCCCCGACATTAAATGAAGCCTTGACACAACCCAAACTGACTCTGATTTTGTTAGCGTGCTTGGCTTCCCTTTTCTCTCCCCCATTTTTGACCCTCAGGTAGTGCCTCTTCGAGACCCTGGAATAACTGGACCTGCTGGACGGGTCACTGAATGGCCTCTTGTTAAGCAGGGGGGTTTTCCGCATGTGGTCTGAAGGTCTGTTGATGTGTGTGCCTTCTGATCTGGCCCTGGATCCTCTGGAGTTCAGGATACCAGCCTGGCCTCTGGTGAGGTAGGAGATTTCTTCCTGGTTTTCAGAATACTGGCCTGGCCAATGATAGGGTAGGAGGCCACTAGAGGTGTGGGCCAGGATATGGTGATAGGAGGGGCAGTTGGGTTTGGGGATTTTTGGGTGCTGAGGGTTAAGAATGTGGGCTTCTGCTCATTTCCCTTCTTGGCCCTGGGACCCCCATCTGGCTTGGACCCACGTAGGCCTGTGCATGCTGCCACAGTCTCTGTGAGTTCATGTGTGTATAAGTCCTACTGTGTTTAGAGGGCTTGTTTCCTTGGTGTTCTCTAGCCCTTGTGCTTTCTGCCATCTTTTCCTCAGAGTTCCCTGAACCCTGCAGGGAGGAATTTGATGAAAATATTCCAGTTAGGGGGCTGGAGAAATGGCTTAACAGTTAGGAGCACTGGCTGCTCTTCCAGAGGTCGTGAGTTCAATTCCCAGCAAACACATGGTGGCTCACAATCATCTGTAATGGGATCTGATGCCCTCTTCTGGTGTATCTGAAGATGCTGCAGTGTACTCATATACATTAAAAACAAAACAAAAACAAAAAGTGATATTCCAGTTAGAACTAAGTGTTGAGCCGGGCAGTGGTGGCACATGCCTTTAATCCCAGCACTTGGGAGGCAGAGGCAGGCAGATTTCTGAGTTCAAGGCTACAGAGTAAGTTCCAGGATAGCAGCTACACAGAGAAACCCTGTCTTGAAAAACCAAAAAAAAAAAAAAAAAAAAAAAAAGAACTGAGTGTTGGAAGATCTCTTGCTCTCTGCACATAATCCAACAGTGGGACAGTGGGTCTCTGTATTTGTTCTAATTACTGCAGAAGGAAGCTCCTCTGATGTTGACTGAGAAAGACACTAGTCTAGGAGAATAACAGGATCTTATTAGGAGGTTTTTTATGGCTATATTCCTTTAGCAGTACACTAGTATTTGGTTTTCCCCTAGGTCCTTGGTCTATCTGGTCTCAGGTACTTGGCCACCCTGTTTGTCTTTGTTTTGAGAAAGGGTCTCTGTTGGGGTTTTGTCTAAGCTCCACCCAACACCTACCTGGCAATAGCCAGGTATGCCCCGCCCCAGAGATCTGGCCCACTATAAGAGGGGCTACTTGCCCCTCCTCTCTCTCTTTTGCTCTCTGCTCTCCCACACTCTCTCACCATGGCCCGCCTCCACTCTCTCTCTATTCTCTCTCTCTCTCTCTCCCTCTCTCTACCACTAACTCCCATCCCCTACTCTGAATAAACTCTATTCTATATCATGTCTGTGTGTGTGTGTGGTCCCTCAGGGGCAGAGGTGCCCAGGCAAGGGCCCGCCTGGACACCTTCCCCCCACGCCGCCTAGCCACACTCACCTAACCCCCTATACTCTCCCCTTTTAAGTCCTTTCAGTCTCACTCTGTGTAGCTTTAGCTGTTCTAGAGCTCACTATGTAGACCAGGCTGGCCTTGAACTCACAGAGATCCCCCTGCCTCTGCCTATCAAGTGCTAGGATTAAAGATGTACACTGCCACACTTAGTACCAGCATTCAAATTTTAGGCCTGCTAGGACTGCATATTATCTTTTGGAGACAGCTCAGGCTGGCCTTGAACTCACAACGGTCTACCTTTCTTTGCCTCTAGATTACCAGGGTTAAAATCAGGCACTACCTTACCCAGATGAACTGTGTTATTTGTTTGAGACAAGGTCTCTAGCCCAAGCTATTCTCAAACTCCCTTTGTAGCTAAGTATAACCTTGAATTCCTGGTCCTCCTGCCCCTACCTTCCCAGTGCTGGAATTGCAAGCATGCTACACCATGCCCAGGTTCAGTTACATGACCTTTTCATAGTAACAAAACAAAATAAAGTCATAACTATATGTATTTATTAAATACACCAGTGGGGGCATTAGGTATCTGGATTAGAGCAAAGAGGCTAGATAGAATTCTTCTGTAGGTTTCAGGTGCTTTCAATTGATATTCTTAGCTTTAAAATTGGAGGGAACTACTGACCAGATAAGTTAATATAGTACAAAGATCTTGATAGTCTAAAGCAGTGTTTTCAATCTGTGAGTCTCTACCCCTTTGGGGATCAAACAACCCTTTCATGAGGGTCCAGTAAGAGAATTAGAAAAACACATTTATATTATAATTCATAATAGTATCAGAATTACAGTTGTGAAGTAGCAACAAAAATAATTTTATGGTTGGGGGTCCTCCATAACAGGAGGGGTGTATTAATTAAGACCTGTATTAAGGGGTGGCAGCATTAGGAAGGTTGGGAACTCCTGGTTTAAAGGATGGGAAGTCTGATATAGACATGGTAGTGATTACTATTAAGGAGATGAAGGGTACCCCAAGATAATTGTGGCTCTGGATCTGTTACATTCCAACTCTCTGCAATTACCACAGTCTAATTGGTTTGCAGAGTCTTCAACACAGGGAACAGTTCAAAGGACATTCTAACAACTTGAAATGTTTTCTTTCCAAAGTTAGCTTTCCGGTCTCAAGCCCAGGCTGCCCAGTCAGCAGCAGCTCAGGTATTTGTCATGTGACAGGTGTTGCATTCCTCTCCAGTTCTGCCATCACCTTTGGTCTGCTTCTGTCTGGTGCCCTCTCCTCCACTTTCTTCCACAATGGCACTTTCAGTCTGTCATTGAGGACAGCTGCCACACTGGGATAAGACTCCCAGTCTGCACTCTGGTTCCGATTTCCCACAATCCTCACTCACTTACTGCCCTAACTCCTGTTTTATACTAACCTGTGTGTGAAACATATTGTCAGGTCCCAAAGAAACTCGGCGCAAATGGCTAACTGGGTGCCTCTTTAACACACCAAAGTACAAACTGGCCTCCTGGTTTCTGTCCCAGAGTCCATTCCTCCCAGCACGTCTCACTCCTCCCCCTACCTGAAACCTCCCCAGCCCCTGAGCGCCTCCCAGCTTCTGATTCCTATAAAAGCTTGCCATCTCAGACACCAGGTCTCAGTGTCTTCTTCGTCATCTTGGTCCACTGCTCCTGGGCCCCTCTCTTGCCCCTCTCCTCTTCTTCTCTTGCTCTCCTCCTATCTCTCTCCTCTCATACTCTGGTCTTTTCTTCTGGCCTTCTTCAGTTTGGACTCTTCCAGATGCCTCTGGATGTTTTCTTTTGTTTTAAAGTAACTAAATCCTAGTTGTTCAGTCTTACTATCGAAGACTTAAGAAGCAGATGCTCTGTGAAAACCTGCTACCTCAGCGAGGAAGAGAAAGCGCCCAGCTGACCTTGCTACTACACCAGTATCCCAGAGAGACAGCTCCATCTCCAGCTGTCTTGAGTAACCCTCAACTCAGCGTCCCTCCTTCCTGTTTACTTCCGTTCAGTCCCTGTCAGCTGGTTGCTTGCTCAGTCTCTTGACCTAGGGTTGACTTTATTTAGCTCTTGGGTTAAAGGTGTGTGCTAGGGCTGAGCCACAACACAACAAGGTTTTTCTCATTCACAATCTAGGGGTTCACAATGTGACCAAATATCCTGCCACATTCTCCCTCTCATCTTCAGTAAAAACCTTCTCCTCCACCATATCTAGAAACAGGTATGTCCTAATTTTCAATCAATATTGAAATTCCACTTTCAGGCTGGGCACAGCCTTTAATCCCGCAGGCAGAAAGGCAATTGGATCTCTGAGTTTGAGTCTAGCCTGGTCTACATTGGCAGTTCCAGGGCAGCCAGTGCCACATGGTGATACCTGGTCTCAGAAAAAAGGAAGGGAGGAAGGAAGGGGAGAGAGAGAAAGGAAGGAAGGAAGGAAGGAAGGAAGGAAGGAAGGAAGGAAGGAAGGAAGGAAGGAAGGAAGGAAGGATCAAAAGGCAGTCTCCGGGAGGTTTATTAGCATGTACATGTAATCCCTTCATTTGGAAACCCGAGGCTGGAAGATCATCCGCCATGAGTTCAAGGCCATTCTGAGTTAAATGGTGAGACCTTATTTTAATAAACAAAACAAATCTCAGTGGCTATGCCAGTCACTGCTTTCAAGTAAGTTACCATAAACATTATTGGTTTCAAACCACAATCATTCAACTAGGCATGATGGCTCACACGTGCAATCCTAGGACTAAGGCAGGCTCATTCTTACAAGTTGGAAGCTACATAGTGAGTTCCAGGCCAGCCTGGGATACAAAGTGAATTCCTGTCTCAAACAAACCAACCTGGAGTAGGCTGTGATGGTAAGGAACCACTGTTATGCCAGCACCAGGGGTAGGGGTGTGGGGAGATGGAGGGTGTCGGGGTAGGGGTAGGGGTGGGGAAATGGGGGTGGGGGTGGGGGTGTGAAAGCAGGAAGATTGAGTGTTCAAGGTCATCCTTGGCCACATAGTAAGTTTGAGGCCAGCCTGGGACAACACACAAAGAACAGGGTGTTGGGGCAATAGAATTTGGTTGACTAGACTGGGCTTAAGGCAGGCAGTGGAGCACAGCCAGGCCCAGGAACCCAGTCATTTCCACTTGTGCTGTTGAAGCTTCCCAAAGGGTTAAACACAATTCTCTCCCCAGACTTAGCTTTTGGCTTCTTGCCTGAGTAAGCTGCAAATCAAGTCTTAATAATATGTTACACTCCTTCCCTCCCAACCCTGCCCAACCAGAGGCTACAGGAAGCAGAACACTTGTGGCAGGGAGGCCAAAGAGCATGGGATTAACAGGTTTATTATGATTTAATAAATGTGTGTATGTGTGATGGTGGTTCATGACACGGAGAATGTTGGAGGGCATGTGTGTGGAGTCAGCTCAGCCCTGCACAGTGAGCTCTTTATTAGAAGATTCTTCTTCTTCTTCTTCTTCTTCTTCTTCTTCTTCTTCTTCTTCTTCTCCTTCTCCTTCTCCTTCTCCTTCTCCTTCTCCTTCTCCTTCTCCTTCTCCTTCTCCTTCTCCTTCTCCTTCTCCTTCTCCTTCTCCTTCTCCTTCTCCTTCTCCTTCTTCTTCTTCTTCTTGTCTGTTTGGTTTATTTTTGTGAGAAAGGATTTCACTATATAGTCCTGGCTGTCCTATAACTTCATATGTAGACCAGGTTGACCTCAAACTCACAGAGATCCATCCGCCTGCTTCTTCCTCCTGAGTGCTGGGATTAAAGACATATGCCACAATGTCCGGCAGTCTTCCTGAGTTCTTAATTTTGTTTTAACATTTATTCATATGGGGGAAGGGATGTTTATGGAAACCATAAGAGAGGTTATAGGAGGCCGGGCGGTGGTGGCGCACGCCTATAATCCCAGCACTCTGGGAGGCAGAGGCAGGCAGATTTCTGAGTTTGAGGCCAGCCTGGTTTACATAGTGAGTTCCAGGATAGCCAGGGCTACACAGAGAAACCCTGTCTTGAAAAAACCAAATCCAAAAAACCAAGCCAAAAAAAAAAAAGAGAGAGGTTATAGGAATTGGTTCTGCTCTGCCGTGTGCATCCCAGAGGTCAAACTCAGGTTGTCAGGCTCAGTGACAAGCGATACGCTCTTTTAACCGCTGAGCCGTCCCACTAATTCCCCTTAAAATGTTTTTGTTTGTGGGCTTTTTTTAAAAAGATTTATTATTATATGTAAGTACACTGTAACTGTCTCCAGACAGTCTAGAAGAGGGTGTCAGATCTCATTACAGATGGTTGTGAGCCACCGTGTGGTTGCTGGGATTTGAACTCAGGACCTTCAGAAGAGCAGTCAGGCAGTCAGTGCTCTTAACCGGTGAGCCATCTCTCCAGAGCCTAGTTTGTGGGCTTTTTATTGTTTGTTTGTTTTTGAGACAAGCCCTCACTATGTAGGACTGGCTGGCCTTATACTTACAATGATCCACCTGTCCCCCTCTGCAGCGCTGGGGTTAAAGGCATGTGCCACCACACCTTGTTGCTGAGGTACAGTCTTACTTCTAGCATAGCTTGGTCAGGAACTCACTATGCAGCCCAAGCTGCCCTCAAACTCAGCATTTCCCTCCCTCAACCTCTTAAATGCTGGGATGAACGCATAGCCTACCATGTCCAATTTATGTTTTATTTTAGATTCACAGGGTTAGGAGTCCTATAGGCCTTTGTAAAAGCAAGATTAATAAACAACTCTCTCTGTCTCTCTCTCTCTCTCTCCCTTTCTTGCATAATAGGCTCAGTTAAGGGCAAGGAGAGCAGCTCAGTGGTAAAGTGCTTGCCTGGCATTTATTTACAAGGCCCTGGATTTTATCTCTACCACAAAGGAAGACATTATGGTCAAAGGAAGTCTGGTATGATCGTGCATGCCTGTAATCCCACCACCAAGAGACAAAAGACTAGCCTGGCCTATATGTTAATCAAAACAGGAGCACCATCCCTCCCCACTGAGAGCTATTCATTCAGGGAAAGCTAAATTCTTTTTTTGGTGGGGGGGGATTTGGTTTTTTGGATTTGGATTTTTCAAGACAGGGTTTCTCTGTGTAGCCCGGGCTGTCCTGGAATTCACTCTGTAGACCAGGCTGGCCTTGAACTCAGAAATCCCCCTGCCTCTGCCTCCCAGAGTGCTGGGATTACAGGCGTGTGCCACCACCACCCAGCGTGAAGCTAGATTCTTGATCATGTCTCAGAAAACAATTTTAAGATGAGTCTGACTTTATTTTTTAAGACTTATTTATTTTTATGTACATTGATGTTTTGCCTGCGTGGCTCTCTGTATGAGGGTGCCAGGTCCTCTGGAACTGGACAGACAGCTGTGAGCTGCCATGTGGGTGCTGGGAATTGAACCTGGGTCCTCTGGAAGAGCAGCTAATGCTCTTAACCACTGAGCCATCTCTCTAGCCCCTGAGTGTGAGTTTATTAAGATAAAGGAGAATATACACTTTAGATTTAAATGGAGGGTTTAGAAAATGGAGCATAAGCCTAAGTGCTTTCCAGTTGGAGAGTTCCCCTTGTGGAGATATACATACACATACACATACTCACACATATACACACACATACACACACACACACACATACACATACTCACACATACACACATACACACACTCACACACATACACACACATACACACACATACACATACTCACACATATACACACACACATACACACATACACACACATACACACACACATACACACACACATACACAGACATACACATACACACACATACACATACACATATACACACATATACACACACATATACACACACACATACACATACTCACACATGTACACACACACATACACACACATACACACACTCACACATATACACTCACACACACTCACACACATACACACATACACACATGTACACACACACATATACACATACACACACATATACACATACACACACATACACACACATACACACACATACACAGACATACACATACACACACATACATACACACACATACACATATACACACATATACACACACATACACACACACATACACATACTCACACATACACACTCACACACACTCACACACATACACACATACACATACACACATATACACACACACATACACACACATACACATATACATACACAAACACATACACATATACATACATATATACATAGCACTGACTGCTCTTCCAGAGGTCCTGAGTTCAAATCCCAGCAATCCCATGGTGGCTCAAAACCATCTGTAATAAGATCGAACACTCTCTTCTGGTGTGTCTGCAGACAGCTACAGTGTACTTATAATAAATAAATAAATAAATCTTTAAAAATTAAAAAAAAACCCACAACCATTTGTAATGGGATCAGATGCCTTCTGTGTATCTAAAGAGAGTGATAGTGTACTCACATACATAAAATATATAAATAAATTAATTAAGAAAAAGAAACAAAAAAACAAAAATTCCTAAAAAATGGGCTGGAGAGATGGGTCAATGGTTGAGAGCACCCGACTGCTCTTCCAGAGGTCCAGAGTTCAATTTCCAGCAACCACATGGTGACTCACATATACACATACACGTACACGTACATATACATTTTTTGAGACAGGGTCTAATGTAGCATAAACCCTAAACTTCAACCCCTCTTACCTCTACCTTCCAAGTGCTGGGATCACAGGACTGCTAGTAGAACCAGATCCATGACTGTTTAAGTTACAATACTTATAGGATATAATTTACAATAAAGTTTAAAGATTAAGAAAATTAAAAAAATAAGAGTTTAACAATTAAGTAAAAACATGGTTTACTCATTTCTCTTACCTAAAGGGTTTCCTTTTCTAAACAAAATTGAAGTGTGATTTTATGAGGTTTAGATGTAAGGATCACAGGAATTCTAAACAGTAAAACTCAAGGTTGCCAGCACCCTGGCCCTGACTAGGCACGGTTATTGTTGTTTTCAACAATCCTTGTTTGAGAAGTCTGTAGGGAAACACACATTCTCTGTCCAGGCAATCTAGGCATTATCAGCTGTGGTCAAATTCTTGACCTTTGGAAAGGTAAACTAGATCGCAGGGGGAGCGTCCTTCCCTTCCTCTGTCAAGAACAGTTCTTGTTGAGGGCCACATAGTTGTATCCAACCAGAAAACAGAAGAAACAACAGAAAAGAAGGCAGAATGGCTAAAAAGGAGCCAGCCATAGTGGTGCACAACTGTAATGAGAAACAGAGGAAGCTGAGGCAGGAGGATTGTGAGTTTGAGTCCCCACCTGCCTCCCAATACATACAGAAATCGATAATTGTAAAAAAAAAAAAAAGTTGTTTTAAAAAAGATCAAGCCAGGTGTTGGTGCCTCATGCCTTTAATCCCGGCACTTGGGAGGCAGAGGCAGTCGGATTTCTGAGTTCGAGGCCAGCTTGGTCTACAGAGTGAGTTCCAGGACAGCCAGGACTACCCAGAACAACCCTGTCTCGAAAAACATAAATAAATAAATAAATAAATAAATAAATAAATAAATATTTTTAAAAAGATCAAAAGTCAAAGCAGAAAGAACTTAGCAAAACAGAAGATTTAGTACTTAGAGCGATGCAAGAAAGGATTATAAAACCAAAGAATGCAGAAGGCAGAGGAGGCAAGGACTTGCACCTCCTGCAAGTCTCTAGAGAGTTCCTGGCCTGCCAAGCCCTGACTTTAACCATGTGAGAAGGTTTATTGGGGGTAGATGTGGGCATCATTTCCAGCCACTGGCCATTGAAATCTCTTACACAGGGGCTCCTGACCTGCCTCCTTTATGGACTTTAATGGAAGTTTCTAGGCATTGGATACCAAGAGTTAGGTAAATGCTGTTAGGCTCCACAAGAACAACAAACTTTGAAGAAAAAAAGAATACACACTTTGGCCACACCACACTTTCATGATACTTTACAGCCACACTTTACAGCCTTAGTGACTTGGTGAATTCTGCACAACTGAAGTTGGTTTCTTTTGGAAGTTTTGGGTTTTTTTTTTTGTTTTTATTTTGTATTTTTGGGGGTGTTTTTTTTTTTTGTAAGTTTTAAAGTTTTCCTAAGCCACAGGTAAGGTAACTGTTTTGTTAATGGAAGAGGGGTAAAGAAATAATCTGGCCGGGCGGTGGTGGTGCACGCCTGTAATCCCAGCACTTGGGAGGCAGAGGCAGGAGGATTTCTGAGTTCGAGGACAGCCTGGTCTACAGAGTGAGTTCCAAGACAGCCAGGGCTATACAGAGAAACCCTGTCTCAGAAAACCAAAAAAAAAAAAAAAAAAAATCTGATTAAATTTACTGATACACTGATTAAATTTCAGTGTATGCTGTCTATGTACTTCTAAAGTGAGGATACACACACACACACACACACACACACATGTTCTGTGTTACTCGCTTTAGAAACTTCAGAGCTAAGGAAATTGTGTAAACAGCAAGGCCGAGGAAGTGGCTAATCTCACTGTGGAATCTCAGAGTAAATAATTCAATTCATTTCTGGACTCCAGAGCAGAAACAAACAGCAGGAGGTCTTGGGTTCTGGCTCTGGGCTTCTCGGAAGAACTAAATCCATCCTAGACATGGTTAGGAGTGGGAACAGATAAAGGGTAGGACAGACAGGAAGAGGGCCTAAGCCAGGATGGCAGCCTTTATATTAGGGCCTAGGCTTTCTTTTCTTTTTGTCCCCTCACTCCCTCTCTTACTTTCTTCCCTCTCCTTCCTCTTCTTCCCACTTCTTCCCTCCACCCTCCTCTCCCTCCACCCTCCTCCCCCTACTCCTCCTATCTGAAACAGGTCTTGTTATGTAGGAGCTTTACCATGGAAGAACTGCTGCACAGATCTGTGGCTGGCTCCGGAGTTTGAGGACGGGCTCACACAGGTTGAGAAGGGAAGATTTGAAGGTTCCACCATACCACAGGGAAAGCCACACACCAGAGTTCCCTCTGCTTGAATGGAGCTGCACTGAATAATAAGGGGCAGCCTGCTGGTACCTCACCTCACAGTACTCCCATCTCACAGTGCTCCCATCTCACAATGCTCCCATCTCACAGTGCTCCCATGGAAGGAAGAGCCTCAACTTGGAGCAGAAAACCTTCAGAATCTTAGCCTAGAAATGGGAAGCTGCAAAGTAAAGTTTAGACATCAAAATTTAGAGACTTACATTTGGCATTCATTCATTCATTCATTCATTCATTCAAGACAGAGTTTAACTGTATAGCCTAGTTGTCCTGGAACTCACTATGTAGACCAGGCTGGCCTCAACTCAGAGATCAGCTTGCCTCTGCCTCCCAAGTGCTGGGCCTAAAGGCGTGTGACACTGTGATAGGCTAAACTTGGTATTTTAGTATTTACAAAAGCAAACTCCATTTAAGTGGCAAGTCCAAGACTCACATCCAAGCAGTTCTGTCTGATTTAAGCCAATGTTTGAAAACCCCATTCTCTAGCCCTTCTGTTAGTCTTGCTTCCTATTTTTCAGCTTTTTTCTGTATTTTATTGCAACTCAATTAAAAATATTTGCTGAAGGTCTCTTAAGGATTTCTCCCTGGTCTACAGACAACTAGTAGACAGACAACTTTCTTCAAGATTTAAGTGTACACGCACACACACACAGGCATCCCATGACACTCATGTGATCAGAGAACAACTTGCCAGAGTCAATTCTCTTTTTGGATGGAGTCCCAGAAGTCAAACTCAGGTCCCTGTCTTGGCAGAACACATCTTTACCTGCTGAGTCATATCATCTTCCGTCTTACTTTTCTATTGTTGGGACAACACATTACAACCAAAGCAACTTATTAAGAAATTGTTCAAATGGTTTCAGAGTTGGAACCCATAATGGAGAAGCAAAGGCACGATGGCAGCAACAGCTGGGAGCTCACACTTTGATCTGAAAGTAGGAGACGAGAGACACTGGGGATGGAGACTCTTCTGGACAGCCCATTCCCAGAGACACGCCCCCTCCATCAAGGCCACACCTCCTACGCTTTCCCCAACAGTTCCAACAATTGGGGGCCAATTCAAACATAAAAGCCTTTGGGGAGTCATCTTCATTCAAACCACCACCACATCTACTGTACATGGTCTTTTAAAAGAAATTAGTGTATGTGTGTTTATGTATGTGGATACACACACTGTGGCCAGAGTGTGGAGGTCTGAGCACAACTTCAGGGATAGCTTCTCTCTTACCACCAGGGTCCCAGGGATTGAATTCATGCAGTAAGGTGTGCCCTCAAGTTGGTGTGCCACCAAACTATCTCACCATTTTTTAAAAATTAATTTAATTGTAGTGTGTGTATGTGTGTTGTATGTGGGCAGTGCGTGCATATGAGATTACATGAGCCCATGAGTGAGAATTCAGAGGCCAGAGCAGGATGTCACGTGTTCTTTTCTGTCATCGTCCACCGTACTGCCTTGAGATAGGCTGTCTTGATGAACAAGGTTTTTTATGTGGGTGCCAGATATTCAAACTGAGGTCCTTGTGGTTATAAAACAAATGCTCTTATTCACCTAGCCATTCCCCAAACCCCTCCATAAAGCTTTAAATCAGATTTTTGTTTGTTTGTTTGTTTGTTTGTTTGAGACTAAGTTTCTCTGTATAGCCCTGGTTGTGCTGAAACTCATTCTGTAGACCAGACTGGCTCAAACTATTTTTATTTAGTTTTAAATTTATGTGTATATGGATCTGGATGTGCCATGGGTGCCCATGGAAACCAAAAGAGGGTGTCAGACCCCAGGAGCTGGAGTTACAAGATGTAGGTGCTTAGAAGGAGCAGCCCAAGACTTTGACCCTGGACCCACCTCTCCAGGCCTCTCCTTAACTTTTAGAACTTTGTGTGGGTTGTTTACTATCAGTTACTGATACTAACTGTTTTTTTTTTTTTTTGAGATAGTCTCTCTCTCTTTGTAGCTCTGGCTGTTCTGGAATTCACTATGTAGATAAGACTGACCTTGAATTGACACCCACCTGCCTCAGGCTTCCAGGGCTCAGACTGAAGGTGTGCACGTCCCCGTCTGCTGATAATTACTTTTTAAATCACACACAGAATACAGTTTGTGACCTTTGCTCAGAAAGGAAAGCTTGGGTATTAGTTAACAACTTTATTGTTTCAAGGACAAATTCTTTATGCACATGAGTTTTCTGCTAGGAATACAGCTGCTAGGAATACAGTACCTTAGGTCTTCGTTAGTCATTTCAATTGCGCTACTTGTATTTTCAATCCTGTCCTGTATGTTTTTTTATAAGTAAGGATTTTAACCCTTTGGCATATAAAGATTACAGTGTTTCTGGGTTTCATTTAAATGACACTTTTGACTTTTGGGTAGTGACTGAGGTCAGGCCATGAGATGGCCCCTGGGTAATGGTTCTTACACGTAGAGCTGACTACTTCAGTTCAAGACTTCAGTGACCACATGGCGAAAGAAGAGAAACATTCTCAAAAGTTGTCTCTGACCTCCTCAGTACACCATGGCATGTGCCTTCCCACACCCACTCACATCACACACACACTCATATTAAGAAATAAGAAATTTAAGGACTGGAGAGATGGCTCAGCAGTTAAGAGCTTTGATTGCTTTTCTAAGAGGTCCTGAGTTTGAAAGGATAGAAAATAATACAGCCTAACTCTAATGACCCCAAGAAGTCAGGAGTTTAAAATGCTATCTTGCTTTGTTAGAAACTAGGTAAAAGGTCACATTCCAGAGCCTGCCCTTTGTAGAGACCTAGCAGAAAGGCCTGGAATAGGTGATCCTGGCCCCATAAGGTAACTGGAAATGGGCTAAGCTTATCTTGCTTCTGTAAACTTACGCCTTTACCCCTATGTAGGAGTTCTTGCAGCTATAGACATTCAAGAAAATAGGAAACTAATTGGTCCACTGAGCTCTGATAATTTAAACTGATTGGCCTAAAAACTATGGAGTGGTACAAATCGATTGGCTCGCATTTCGTGGCCATGCTAAGAAATGATTGGTTTGTGATTCACAGGCTTTGTCATAAACTTAAAAAAGCTGTCGCAATTCGGCATTTGTGGTCCACAGTCCTCTAGCCCTGTGTGGTGTACAGCTGTGGAACCCAGAATTCTGGAATAAAGAAATCCTCATGTTATTGCATCGAGACCGTTTCTCGAGAGAGATTTGGGTGTTGCCTTCCGAGGTGTGGGGTGCTGGGCGCCCTTGGTTTTTTGGGGGGGTCTTACAAGTTCAAATCCCAGCAACCACATGGTGGCTCACAACCATCTGTAATGGGATCCGATGCCCTCTTCTGGTGTGTCTGAGGGCAGTGACAGTGTACTTCCATATAATAATAAATAAATCTTTGGGCCAGAGCGAGCAGGGCCAGAGTTCAATTCCCAGCAACCACATGATAGCTCACAACCATCTGTACAGCTACAGTGTACTCATAGACATAAAATAAATAAATAAAATGTTTTTAAAAAAAGAAATTTAATAATCAAAAGCACCTGAAGTGTTTCCATGTGGCCCTTCTCAACCTTCATGTAGGCGGCCAAACACCACTCTGCTATGAGCTGTACACAATCCTGCTCATTAACTGAAGCTCCACTCCCCTTTCTCAGCCTATTCATGACAGGCACCATTATCTTCAGCCAGAAAACAAGTTAGCACCTTTATATCTGTTAACAAATCATTTAAGAACTCCCTTTTTTACGTGCATGTGTGTGTGTGTGTGTGTGTGTGTGTGTGTGTGAGAGAGAGAGAGAGAGAGAGAGAGAGAGAGAGAGAGAGAAGCAGAGACAGAGGGAGGGTAGGAGGATCCCATGTAGCTTCTGCTGGTCTCAAATTCCCTTTGTAGCTGAGGAAGGCCTTGTGGTCCTCATCTTCCTACCGCTACCTGTTTGGGCTTATAGTGTTGTTTTTTAAGGTAGGTTTTCACAAGTAGCCCATGCTGTCCCAGAACTCACTATGTAGCCTAATCTGGCCTCCAACTCCTGATAATTCTCCTGCTTCAACCTCCTAAGTATTGGGATTATCAATGTGAACCACTACAAATGCCTGGCTGACATTTAAATGTTTCTCCTGTTACTTTATCACACCTAATTAATACAATATCGAATGATGCCTCATGGCTTAAAGTTTAGAAGACTATTTTAGGGGCTATGGATCTGACTCAGTAAATTCCATCCCTAGAGCCTGTGGGAAAATGCTAGAGATGGTGTTGCCTGTTTATATGCTATGACATGTTTGTGATGCCAGTGCTTAAAATGAGGAAATCGCCTAGCAGTGGTGGCGCACACCTGTAATCCCAGCACTCTGGGAGGCAGAGGCAAGCGGATTTCTGAGTTCGAGGCCAGCCTGGTCTACAGAGTGAGTGCCAGGACAGCCAGGTCTATATACAGAAACACTGTCTCAAAAAACCAAATCCAAAAAAACAAAGAAACAAAAAATGAGGAAATCTTGCTAGCAAGACAGTCTAGCCTAATTAGTGAGCTTCAGTCAAATGAAAAACCCCATGTTATAGAAAGTGAACAGCCTTCCTAAGGACACCTGAGGTCGTCTTTAGACCTACACACATGTACGCACACATGCACATACATACAAACATTTTGTTTTTGATACAAGGTTGGGTTTTTTTGTTTGTTTGTTTGTTTGTTTTTTGTGTAGCCTTGGCTGTCCTGGAACTCACACTGTGAACCAGGCTGGACTTGAACTCTGAGATCCACCTGCCTCTACCTTCTGAGTAGTGGGACTAAAGGCATATGCCACCACTGTCCAGCAGTACATTTTTTAGTAGACTTTAGTAAGACTTCTTTAGTAGCCATTACAATGCTACTAATGGACGACAGAAACAAAAGACAAAATGTAAAGTCCTTCTTCACACCATTTTGGGGAGTAACCTTTGTTGGAGCAGAGACTACAGCTCTCTGGCCTCAGCTTTCCTGGCATACAAAATAACTGCATGGAATTACTAGCAAACTTGACATTTCTTAAGAGCTTCAATTCAGTGAGACAGGATGGCAGACATGGCAAAGTCGGGAGGTATACAAACAGGGGGGGCTTTGAATCGCAGTCTGAACAGTTTGGACCGTTACAGAATGGTGGTGGCTCATTAGGATAATTGGGAGATAAAGTGCTTGCTATGCAAGCTTGATGATCTGAATTTAAACCCCCAACAGTTACTTTGAAAAGACAAAAACCAAACAAAGAAAAACAAAACGTGGACATGAACATGGCAGCAAGAACCTATAATCCCAGGACTGGGGAGGCACAGACAGGAGTATCATGGGGTTTGATGGCCAGACAGCCTAGCCAATAGACAACTCCAGATTCAGTGAGAAGGCCTGTCTCTAGTAATGAGGAAGAGCATGATAAAGGAAGATAGTGCCCTTAACCTCTGACCTTTTACACATGTACACATGGGGTGAGTTGCACACAGACATGCATACACATCTATACAACCATAGCTTGAATACATGAATTATTAAGCAGAATAGCTTTGCAACAATCCACATCTGTGTTGTATGATGACAGCTAGAAACAGTGTGCAAGATAAGAGAGAGAGATGGGAGCATAAGAGAAACTAGGAGATATTCAGTAGAGAGTAGATATATCGTGCACACTATAATCCTAGCATTTAAGAGGCTGAGTCAGGAGGATCACAAACTTGAGAACAACCTAGGCTACACAGTCACCTGGAAAGCCTTGGGGAAGGATGACTGATAACTGCAAATGGCCAGAGAAGAGAGATGAACGTAACTACTGTAGAAGTGGAGAAGTGGGACCAATCCCCAAAAATACTATGGGAATAAACAAAGAAAATACACACGCGCCACCAAAATAACCCTGGCATCTGGAGGAGCTCTGCAAGTCTGAGGCCAGTTAGAGGTACATGTCTCAAAAAACTGCAAAGTGAAGGCATAGTCTGTAACTTGAATTTTTTTTCAAATCCTATTTTTAATGATTTTCTTTAAGACTTTATTTATTTTATGTATATGAGTACACTGTAACTGTCTTCAGACACACCAGAAGAGGACATTGGATCCCATTACAGATGGTTGTGAGCTACCATGTGGTTGCTGGGAATTGAACTCAGGACCTCTGAAAGAGCAGCCAGTGCTCTTAACTGCTGAGCCATCTCTCCAACCCCTTGATGATGGTTCTTAAATGTTTTAACCTTCCTTGTAACCCACTGCCCAACAGAGGTAGTGGAAAAGAAAGTATACAGGGGAAGTGGACCTGTTTAGAAAGGTTCTTTGGAGCAACTCCCATCTGTGTTGTCTGGAAACCAACTGTTCAGTTCACAGGTTAGCAGGCAGTGCAGTTCAATCCACTCGCAAACACCTTACAGATACACCAGCAGTCCAGTTCAGTAGAGTCCGGTTAGGAACAGCAGTGATATGACCTAGCAGAGACAGCCTGACCTCAGGCCTTTCCCTGAGTCAGCAGGGGGGACCAACAGGAACACCAGAAGTTCTCAGCTGTGCCTCTCTCAGGGAAGCGAAGATCAGCGAAGACAAGAGACCCATCAGCGTTACCCAGCTAGCTGTACCAGCAAGCCAAGCCCTGTCTCCCTCCCTCATTCCACAGAGTCCTATCTATAACCTCCAAACATCACGTGTCCTCCGAGTACCTCACCTTAGTGCAGCTCCTGCCTCAGTACATGCATGCAATCAGTCTGAGTCCTCGGAAGTAGCAACAAACCATAATACACCACCAGAAGTTTTTGGTGTGTTTCTATGGAGTCCTGACAAATACAGCTCAAATGTGCAATGTAAGACAGACCAATACATGTGTGTTGGCAAAGAATCTTTCATCACGTGTCCTTTCACGTCCTTGCTTTAGCAGAATATCCTCTCTCCTGTGTCTGCTTCAGCCAAACATTCCTTCACAAGTCTGCCTTAGCCTTTCACCTGTGTCCACTTTAACAAAACATTCCTTAACATGTTTGCCCCAGCAAAACGCCATCCAACTGTTCCAATCCCCCCTCTATTTTTTTAAATTTTATTTATTTTGATTTTTTCATTTGTTTTGTTGTTGTTGTTGTTTGGATTTGGTTTTTTATCAAGACAGGGTTTCTCTGTGTAGCCCTGGCTGTCCTGGAACTCACTCTGTAGACCAGGCTGGCCTCGAACTCAAAAATCTGCCTGCCTCTGCCTCCCAAGTGCTGGGATTACAGGCGTGCGCCACCACCGCCCGGCTTTCCCCCCCTCTTTTTAAAAGATTTATTTATGTATTTATTTTATGTGAGTACTCTATTGCTCTCTTCAGACACTCCAGAAGAGGGCATTGGATTCCCTTACAGATGGTTGTGAGCCCAGATGGTTGCTGGGAATTGAGCTCAGGACCTCTCAAAGAGCAGTCAGTACTCTTAACCACTGAGCCATCTCTCCAGCCTCCCCAAAACCCTTAAAGTTTCTACTTCAACAGTCTCTCCAAGGCATGGTTGAGGTGAGGTTCTAATTGTAGATACAAGAGAGGGTACAGGCATCTGGAAGAGTCCAGAGCCAGGAGAGAAAGTAGATTGTACATGAGCAGCAGACTGGACCAGGGCATGAAAGGAGAAGGGGGGGATGGGGAGAGTGAAAGAGGGAGGGAAGAGAGATCCAAGAGAGAAGGGACTGAGAGAACACACTGTCAGAATGGCAGGGCTATACAGGAAGGGACGCTGGGAAGGGGAGGCCCATGAGCTGCAGATGTTCAGGGCAGGGAGGGTTGAAGAGCTGCGAGAAGCCGGCTGCCAGCATGGGCCCTGTAGCAGGTGTCTGAGATGTTGAGAGGCCTGCATGCACTTTGATCACTAATAGGTACCACAGTTAGCCATTTTTTCCCTTTGGATCTGACATTTCAGACTTTTTGTTGATGATAAAGAGCAATGTAATCTCTCTGTAACTGCTTCTTAGCTGAAATTAGGGTGTCACTGTCAGGACCAGGAAGGCTGAGATGCTGGTAAGGTCAGGGACGGGGGAAGATTCACGCCAGGGGATGGATATATACATGTGTATGTGTAGGAAGGGAGGTGGAGAAAATGAGTCAATTGCAGACATGGCAGTATTTGTTTGGATGTGAAGAGTGAGGAGATGAAGGATTTGAACAGGACAAGCAGAAACCTGGCTTGAACCTTGAAAGCAATGATGCCATTAAGTGGAGACACACACTTTGCTTGAGTGATTCTTTGTAGAAGTGAGATGCTGTAAATTATAACATTACATGTGGGGTGTGTGTGTGAGTGTGTGTGAAAAGACAATCTGCAGTACCATTCTACCTTGTGGGTCAGTCCTGGGGACTGAACTCATCAGGTCTCTAGGCTTAGCAGCAAGTACTTTTCTCCCTGCTAAGCCCTCATGCTGGCCCAAAGGAGTATTTTCTTGAAGCAGCTGTGGATACTGGTTTGGTGCTATTAGGCTGGACAGTTAGATCAGGTCTGGAGATTGTTTCTTAGTATAAAGACAAGGAATACTCTGTAATGAGAACAGCTCTGTTTTTATGGTGCTCAGTCATTAGCACCCCAAACTGAGGTAGTTATTACTTCCCCAGCAGTAAAAGCTTGATTATAGACCCTGTCTGCTTACTGTGTGAAGGCTCTTGGTTCCTGAAATTTTCACAGGCAATATGGTATTAATGGTGATTAATCATCATGTAACTCAATACAAAGACAAGAACATTTACTGTGACTTCCTGGGAGTGGGTGTACAGTTTTTTAGGGGCCCTCGGGGCAAGGGAACTGGTCCGTTCTCCCGGTGGCCATGGGGCCTTCCCAAGCCTGAGCTTAGCAGCTGTGAGCAGCGACTATTACTCTGGGCGACCCTCCCTGTTACCTAGAGCAAAGGATCCTGCGTCCTTTCCGCGTCAGGGACAGCTCCCCCCTCCAGGAGCGGGCAGGGGGCGGAGCTTGCTCGCGGCTCCGCCCTCGGCCCCACCCGCGCGGCAGGCTCGGTTCTTGGCCTTGCTTGTGCGACTGCGCGAGCCCTGGACTCGAAGCAGCCATGATGGTGGGTGTTCACGGCGGCGCCGAACTCGGGGCGCGCGGTGGGGGCGGCGGGCGCGGGGACGGCGCGGGCTGGGCGCTAATGTCTCTCTTTGTGTCTCCCCCTTCCCTTCCTCCCCTTCGGTGTGCTGGGCCCGCCGACCCTGCAGGAAGGCCTGGATGACGGCCCCGACTTCCTCTCGGAGGAAGACCGCGGAGTAAGTTGTGTCTTCTGTCGTCTAGGACCCTCGGTCCCTCCCCAGCCGTGGCCTGAGGGGTCGCAGGCTGCGCTGCCGCCCCGCGTCGCCCTTCCGACCTCCGCGGCGCGCGCCCCGCCCTTCTGCAGCCCTTCTTCCCTGGGGTCGGGCTTCTTGGTTCCGCTGGTCCCGTGGCCGCTTTCTCGCCTTGGGCGGGCGATCTAACCCTGTGCTGAGCTTGCTTTTCCCAGGCCCCGCTGCAGGTGGGGTGGCGAAGGTGGTGGCCGGGTTGGAACGCCCCCATCCTTGACTCTCTGGGCCGGGAAAACCATTTTCAGACCTTCCCGGTGATACTGGCAAAAATCTTCTTTCTGTGGCTTTCTGGAACCTCGTTTCTCCTTTCTCTGCTGAATGGTATGGATTTGTCTAAATTTACTCTTTTGTAATGATTTTTTTGCAGTCAGCAAATCTCAGTCGTGCCCTAAAAGATTTTGCAAAGAACTGATAGTCTTTGGTATCTTTACTTTTTCTAGTATATTCCTCAACCCCATCCTTTTCAGGGTTCTCTCGGTATTGTTTCCCATCTCTAGCTCTATCAAGGTATGACTTACAAAATAATAGTTTATATACAGATGTACAGTGTGATATTTTTTGCGTGTAGAGGTGGTGAAATAATTACCATTGTCAAGTTAATTAGCATAGACCTCACTCAGGACCTCACTCGGGTGCCTTCATTTTCTTTGAAGAGAACACTTGGTCTACTCTTAGTAGAGTTTCTAGTATGCATTATTATTATGCTTTTATTATTATTATTATTATTATTATTATTATTATTAATCACTCCACTGGACATTAAGTATTCAGAACTTAAAACTGAATTAAAACTTATATCCTTTGACCGCTCTCCCCTCCACCTTCCTCCCCCTTGTTGAAAGGTCTCCTTTCTCCCTTCTACTTCACCCCCCCACCAGTGCTCCATTTGTCTTAGTGAAGGGTAGCAATGCTTGTCGTGTCTTATACAGGTGCAGGATTAAAAAATACTGCTACTGAAGTGTGATTGTCGCTAAGCAAAGTTTCATTGTCACCATTTTATCATTTAACAGTTCACGCTTTCTTTCATTTTGTTTTGTTTTGCTTGAGATGTGTTTCCTTGTGCAAGGCATTTTTCCTGCCTTCCAAGTGTGGGTGAGAGGGGGCATGTCACCCGGCCTAGTTTCCCTTTTGTTTTCTATTTTGCTTCTACTTAATCCATCCTAAATAATGTGAGAGATGCAGGTGTTAGTGGTTTGGGATAGATGATAAACAATGCAGGATGCTGTTGTTGGTAAGAGATTCTTTGTCTGTGTGTGGTGGGGAGGTCCAGCAGTGTGCAGGTGCCTGCAGGTCGCACGGTGTCAGATCCTAGAGGCTGGCGACAGGTGGTTGAGAGCAGTCTGTGTGGATGCTGGGAACTGAATTCAGGTCTGTAAGAGCAGTGTGCTCTAACTTCTGAAGTCATCTCAGCAGCCCCCGAAGCAGAGTTTTAAGAAGTTAGTATCGCAGAGGGGCCCATCCTACTGCTGCTCCGTTCCCTTCCTCCACATAGCTGCCTTTCTGCTTTGCTGTCATATGTAGTCCATTGCAGAGAACAGCTTCGTAGACTCAGCTCTCTCCTTCCGCTTACACGTGGGTTCTGGGGTTGAGCTCAGGTTGTTAGCACACACTTTACTTACCATCTTGCAGGCCAAGGTTGGGGTTTAATAAAGCTAATACAGACTTAAACATGAGGGTTAGGAGAGAGCCATTCCCTCAAAAAAGACAGACACACCCAAGAGCATGGGGTGTAAGTTTCTCTAAGGTGTCTTTAAAAGACTTGTGGTGTGATATAGACTCATCAAGGGAGACTTGAGAGTAGCAGCCAGATGTTTTTGTAAATGGTAAATTAACTCCCTCAGTTTACATAGCAGCATGATATGATTTCTGGTTTCCAAAATTTAACTTCTAGTTAACTATAAAACAATGTTTATGTATATTAATTACAAAGTATGTGTGTGTGTGTGTGTGTGTGTGATTTTTGGATAAGACAGATTTTTGGATAAGACAGAATTTACTAATTGTATTTTGGAGTTTGTTTTATTTAATGTTTGAGACAGGGTCTCGCTTTGTAGCTGTGACTGACTGGGAACTCATAGGTATTTGCTTGCCTATTCTTCCTCAGCACTAAGGTTAAAAGCATGAGCCACTGCCCGGCGTATTTTGGATTTTAAGGGAAAAGAAGTGGGGTTGAAAATCAGTGGTGAGTGTAAGACCTTGGCCTAGATCCTTGATACTGGATATAAAACAGGATAAACTAGCAGTTAATTGATGAAATAAGATTAGTTTTAGCTGAGTTAAACTGATTGTTCTAAAAGCATGTAGTCTCCTTTGTTTAGATAAAAAACTGTCTTTTGTAGTCTACCTTAAAAAACAAACAGGAATTGTTCTTGTTATTTTTGTTTGTTTGATTGGTTTTGGTTTTTCAAAGCAGGGTTTCTCTGTGTGGCCCCAGCTATCCTAGAACTCACTCTGTAGACTAGGATGGCCTCAAACTCAGAGATCCACCTGTCTCTGCCTCCTAATCTCTGCTGGATTAAAGGCATGCACCACCACAGCCTGGCTAAAGTGTTGATTTTTTTTTTTTTTTTTTTTGGTTTTTTTTTTTTTTTGGTTTTTTGGATTTTGTTTTTTTGAGACAGGGTTTCTCTGTGTAGCCCTGGCTGTCCTGGAGCTCACTCTGTAGACCAGGCTGGCCTCGAACTCAGAAATCCGCCTGCCTCTGCCTCTCAGAATGCTAGGATTACAGGTGTGCGCCACCACTGCCCAGCTGATTTTTTTTTTAATACTTTTTAAAAGATTTATTTATTTAGTTTATATATGTGAGTACACTGTAGCTGTCTCAGACACACCAGAAGAGGGCATCAGGTCCTATTACAGATGGTTGTGAGCCACCATGTCGTTGCTGGGAATTGAACTCAAGATCTTTAGGAGATCACCTCTTAACCACTGAGCCATCTCTCCAACCCCAATATATTTTTTTTTACATTAATGCTATGAAAAGTGGAATGTTTTCTATTGTATTGGTGGCTTTTTGCCTTTGTAAAATTTATGTACAGAACTGAAAGTACTTCAGTGGTATGTCTGAGAACTTTTCACGTCACAAAATTAGAGAGAAAGCAAAGGGCACAGCTGCCCCAGGGTAACTGGAATGTTGTGAATAAAAAAATTATTTTTAGTAGAGCAAATGTCAATTTATTAAGGAAAAGTGAGAGTGGGAGGGGTTCCAAGGCGGCATGTAAACACACACACAAACACAGCCCAGGCTAGAGGGTGGCCCAGTGGTACAGCTTGTCCAGCGTGGTTCTGGGACTGGTTCTGGACTTCTCTCCCTGAAGTGGAAACGCCATCATGACTTAGGCTGTGTGCCGCAAGCATGGGTCCCACCGGGGCTGAACTGCTGAGGTCCACCCTGGGATGCAGATGATGGAGCGAAGACCACTTCTCACAAGGCACCCAGCGACTGACCTCCACGTGCGTTCTGTGCCCGGCCTCCTCCCTCTCTTGGGAAAAGGAAAATGTTTAAGAAAAAAAGGAAAAGAGTAGAAAGCCTGAATCTCTAAAAAGAAATGTTGTAGGCTGTTATACCGTCCAGTTCGTCCTTGCTGTGGCGCTGTAGAACTGGTGAGTCAGCGGTTAGGGCTGGACGTTGTGTTGAGCACTGTGCCAACTATTTAGCCAATACCTGAAGAAAGCCTAGTTTTTCTCTCCTTTTACATTTATTCCTGTGTCTGTGTGTGTGTGTGTGTGTGTGTGTGTGTGTGTGTGTGGCGGTGCCATAGGAGCGTGAGCGTAGGAACCAATCACAGAGCAGCAGACACGCGCAGGCATGCTGCCATCCCTTCAGTTCCGTGTTTGGACACAGGTTAGAGAACAACCTTCAGGACGCCATTCTGTGCTGACAGTAGGTCTCTGGGCTTGAACTCAGGTCAGCAGGCCTGTACAGCAAACACTTCCCTTACTCAGCTCTCTCGCCCTGGTTCCAACAGCCCATGAAGTTTCTTGTTCACTGAAGTTTGATTACTCTTGCACATTTAATTTGCTGTTTCCTCATTTTTGGAATAGAAGTGTCTGGCCTGTTTAAATTTGCATGTGTCATGACTGTCCTGTTAGAAATAGATCCCAGCAGTCAGATTTTAAGGCATTACAGTTTTCGTTTATACTTCAGATCAGTAGTTCTCAACCAGTAGGCCGTGACTCCCTTGTGGGAAATCTAAGGACCCTTTATCAGGGGTCACCTAAGACCATCAGAAAACACAGATATTTACATTACCGCTCATAACAGCAAAGTTAAGTAGCAACAAAAATAACTTTATGGTTGAAGGTCACCACAACATGAAGAACTGTATTAAAGGATTGCAACAGTAGGAAGGTTGAGGACTACTGCTTTAGATCATTTTGCCCAGCCTAAAGAAAAGAGAAAAGGGACTCTCCTCCCCCTCCCCCTTCACATTGTGTATGTTTGTTTATCTTGTGTGAGAGATGCATGTGTCAGGTGTTGGTTCTCTCCTGCCATGTGGGAGCTCACCTCAGACTCCTTCACCCACGGAGCCAGTGCACCAGCCTCTCTCCCCTTCCTCCCTCTCTTTGTTTTGGTCTTCAGCTAGATCTCCCTATATACCCCCCAAACCCTGGTTTTCCTGCCTCCCCCTCCCAAGTACTGGGACTGCCTGTGTGCACCATCACATCCAGCTTTTGAAAGGGAGTCTGAGGAAAAAGTATAAAGTGAGTGTTTGATCTAGGTAGCAAAAAGAAACCTTAAAGACTCAGAAATAACACTGGCATGTCAAATAATGAGTAGGTAAAAGTAAAGCCAGTATTTTAAAGGAGATCTTTTAAAGCAGATGTAGGTTTTCATCCATGGTATTTTATCAGGACAGGCTCAGGACAAAAAGAAAATGTTTTATGATGACTAAAAAGGAAGGCTTAAAATAGTATATTTGGTGACATATACCAGGAATCCATGTTCTTGAGAGAACTGAGGCAGAGGGATGGCTGGACTAAGAGTGGGCTCTACCCCCAAAAGTTAAGAAACGATACAACCTCACAGCATCACAGCTATGGGCAAAGCCTGGTTTTCTTCAGCTCCACCTCTTCAGGAGCCATACAGGGAAATGAAGGACAGTAACATATCATTTAATAAACAAATGAGTCCTTTGACCTGGAACATCACTATGTTTTGATGTGCAATTCGTGTCAGAGTGATGGCCTAATTCCCTTTGCATGTGCTTTTAATTCTAAATGGTATCTGTTTTAGACACAGCTGTAGTGGGCGGGGCGCTGCGTCTTCTGGACTCACCTCTTAGTGGTGTCTTACTCCAGCTGTGCAAAGAACACTCGGTCAGCTTAGTCACACACAGATCCTCAGATCAGAGCAGTAATGGAGGCCAGCTTAAGTTCACCTTGGAAAGTTTTGCTGTATCTTTTAAAAACTTGTAAGACTTTTATTTATTGTTAATTGTCAGGACATCTTCATGAAGTTGGTTCTTTCTACCGTTCCGTAGGTTCCAGGGATAGGTCATCAGGCGCTCAGCGTGTGTGGTGGTGTAGTTTACTTTCTATTGTGATACAACACTGATCAGAGCCACCCTGGGAAGGAGAGGCTTTCTGGCTTACAGGTTATATAATCCATTTGTGAGGGAAACCAGGGCAGGAGCTCAAGGCAGGACCTGAAGCAGAGCTGTGGAGGGTGCTGCCTGCTGGCCTGTCAGCTGCTTCCTACCCACAGTGGGCCAGTCTGATGAAGTCAGTTCTTCAGTTAAGTTGCTCTTTTCTAGTGACTCCTGGTCTGTGTTGACAAAAATCAGCCCAAGTAGCAAGTGCATCTCATTGGCCCTCCATCCTTCTTCCCTGCAGCCTCGGTGTTTCTCTGGTGTAGCAGAACTCACTGCTACTCTTCTGTCCTTCTGGCTTCCGTTCTCCCCTATTGTTTTCTCAGCATCTCATAATTAAAATCAGCAAATCACTTCACTTCTCAAAAGGACTCTCCTGTACCCCATTTCTTCTGGAGTTAAGTCCAGACATCTTATGCTCTATTTATTTATCAGTGTTGACAACTCTTTGTGGCTGCCCATGCCTCTCCCACCCCTCACAAGCGCTGTCTGTCTGTCCTTGAAGCACCTCTGCACTTTGTCTACTTGGTATATGCAGTTCAGTGCTGTGAGGGGCTCCTCACACATTTTCTTTTTGTTTTGTTGTTATTGTTGTTGTTGTTGTTAGACCGGGTTTCTCTGTGTTGCCCTGGCTGTCCTAGAACTCACTTTGTCAACCAGGCTGTCCTAGAACTCAGAAATCAACCTGCCTCTGCCTCCCAAGCGCTGGGATTACAGGCATGTGCCACCATCACCCAGCTGGGAATTCTTTTAAAACCTGGAACAAATATTAGCGTTATCTGTGTGCCTGTACAGTATTTACACATTCATACAGATTCAGAAGGATTAAAGAGCTGGCTGTGGTCATCTCTAGCTGGTAGGAGCTGTAGTTGACACACTGTTGAGCTCCAGTTCTGGGCTCCTGACCTTTTTGTTGCCATGAATTTAGCTCCCCATCCCTCTTTAAGTAGAAATAATTTTGTTTTTGAGACAGTCTGCCTCTAACTTAGGAGATCTGCTTTACTCTGTCTTTGGAGTGCTGGGATGAAAAGCCACCATGGTCATCTTAGTTGTATTTGGTTCTTGTTGTATAACCCAGACTAGCCCCAGACTCACAGCAGTTCTCCTAAGGGGTGGGATTCATTTTACTTAGAATACAAAGCATTGGATTCCCTTGTGGTATGGTGCAAAGACTTCTGTGCTCTAGATGACAAGGGCCCGTGGCAGGACCGCAGTGAGCCAGAGTCATAGTGGACTAGAGATGATGTCAGGTGAGATGTTAGAATGCCCAGTGGATTGCTGCAGTGACTTTGGCTCTTCCAATTGGAAACCTTTTTGAACTCAGGAATAATGTCTAGAGTAATGAGATTGTAGCGCTGAGTCTATAAGGAACAGTTTGCTGAAGGTCAAAACAGAAACAAGAAACCAGCAGGAGATTATAATAATTGTTATTTTTCTCCTTCCTCATCCAGCTCTACATACTTTCTAATGCTAATGCTTTTCTAGCAAAAGAAACTGATTAATTTTGTTAATATTTATTTATCTTGTGTCGGCATACATGTGTATGACAACTTGCTGAAGTCACCTCTCTCCGTCTAGTACGTGGGTTCCCGGTATCAGATCAGGTCATCAGGCTTGTCAACAAACACATCTACCCACTGAGCCATCTTACCACCCTGAAAATGTCTTTTGGTCTAAGTAGTTATAAATGGAGAATTAACCACCTAGCAACTGGTCAGCATCTTTTTTCTTTTTGTGTTGTGGTGCTTAGAGCCTTGGTCTTGTGCGGCCTAGGTTGGCTTCAGCTTCCTATATAGGTGAGGATGACCTTGAACCTCAGATCCAGGGGATTCCACCTCCCTAGTGCACCACCACTCCTGGCTTAGGGTCTTTAGGTGATTTTCATCATCTTAAGGTTTTGTTATTTGTTTTCGTTTTTTAAAGTGTGTATTATGTGTTTATAGAAGGACCTGCAGTGCAGGTGCCCTTGAAAGCCAGAAGGTGTTGTATCCTCTGCAGCTAGAAGAATTATCAGTAGTTGTGAGCCACCATGTGGGTGCTATAAATCAAATTTCTGTCCTTTATTCTTTGGAAAAATAGCAAGTACTCTTAAAACGGCTGAGCCATCTCTCCAGCTCAAGATCTTTAAATTTTTATTTTATTTATTTGTATGGATTTTTTGAGACAAAGCTTGTTATGTAGACCAGGCTGGCCTCAAGCTTCCAGAGATCTGCCTGGTGCTGCCAGCCCTGAATTAAAGGTGTGCAGCACTTCGCTGGTCTTTTATTTTTAATGATACTGTACTTTTTGTTGCTTACCGTTTACATCCTTGTCTGTCTGATGAAGAACCACACAAATGTTTAACCTACTATCTCTGAAGTACAAAGTTTATTGGGTCAAATAAAGATTAAACCAGTTAAAGTCTAGTTAGAAATTTCCTCAAACTGAACTCACTAGTTGCAGAAATTTGATTAAATGTTGGTGATCATAAGATCTCTCTACATTAAGTCTTTCCCTTATTAAAACCTTTTAAAGTCACTGGCTTTTCCCTCTGAATGGAAAACAAAGTCTACCTGAGAAATCTGTATAATTTATGTGGTTGGCATTAAATTTACAATGTTTTATGATGCCAAAGTGCAAGTTCTAGTGTGGCGGAGCTACACCGAGGGTGACACTTGCCGTTGACACTTGCCTCTCACAGCACACAGCACACACACTCCCCACATGGTCACAAGCCGCACACAGGAACTAAAGGCGGAAACGTAAAGTTTATTAAAGGGATGCAGAGGAACTCTCTGAAAGTGAAAAAAAAAACTTTCATTATCTCAGTTTGGCATTTTGCAATGTGATTTTTAAGACTTGCATATTATATGTAAATCATACCTAAAAATTATAATCATGGACTAAATCAACACTTATGGATTTTAACTTCTTTGGGGGTCAAACAGTTCATTTACAGGGGTTGCCTAAGAGAATTGGAAAACATAGATACATTATGATTCATAACACCAGGAAAATTTTAGTTATGAAGTAACAATGAAAATAATTTTATGGTTGAGGGTCACCACAACGTGAGGATCTATATTAGAGCATGGCAGCATTAGGAAGGCTGAGACCCACTGGATTAAATAAAAGTTCTTTATGTGACACAGGGATATTTGTAAAGATAGAATCAAAAGTCTTTTGGGGCTTGGTGGTGGGTTGGTGCCTATGGTTCCTTTGTACCTGTAAATACTAGCTCTAAGGAGCCCAGCATTCAAGGTCAAACAGGGCTGTAAAGTGAAACCTGTCTCAGATAAGCCAAGCTTTGTGCCTTTGATGAAGGGGGAGGGCTTTGTATTTGGTGTAGAAAGTGAGGAAGTTGTAGGAAAAAAAACTTTAAATTACCTGGAGTAAATCTTTGTTTTCTGAAACAAAGTCTCGCATAAAGCTCAGGCTAGCCCATTGCTTTTATGTAGCCTAAATAGCCACAGACTTGACTCCTGATGGGCCTTCTGTCTGTGGGATTTCAGAGAGCACCACCTTTCCTGGTTGTGGATTCTTATCAGTTGTGTTTAGCAAATGCTAATGTGGACAGTGTAAACACCTCTTGGGGAAGTGTGAGCTGGGGCTGTAGCTCACCTGGCTCACCTTGTGCTAGGATCGATGGTGATACCCTACCCCACCACGACCCACCCACCCTTGCATGCCTGCACAAAGAACAAAATAAAGGTAAAGTTATTCCCAAAACTATGATGAGTATACTGGCTTGCTTTGGGTGTTATAACAATTCACCTCAAATGGGCTAAAACAACAGTAATTTTCATTATTCTAGAAATTAGAAATCAGCATGACTGCCCAGAGACCCAGGATCTTCCCTCCAGAGTCCTCTAGGGTCTTATTCTTCTCTTTCAACTTAGAAGTAGGTGGCAGTATTGCTCTGAACTTTGCAGTTTTGTTGCCTTCTCTCAGTTGGATTAGTTCTTGTTTTGAAACAGGATCTCAAAACCATATAGCCCTGGCTGGCTTGAAACTTGATCTGCCTCTAATTTACAGAGCTCCACCTGCTTCTTCCTCCAGAGTGTAAGGACTTCCATACAAAGTCATTTGTCCCTAAAGACTGGTACAGGCTGGAGAGATGGCTCAGCGGTTAAGAGCGCTGACTACCCTTCCAGAGATCCTGAGTTCAATTCCCAGCAATTGCGTGATGGCTCACAACCATCTGTAATGGGATCTGATGCCCTCTTCTGGTGTGTCTGAAGACAGTTACAGTGTACTCATACATGAAATAAAATAAAATAAAAATGATTAAGACTTAAAGTACACCAGAATGGTCTCCTGTGGAAAACCCTAAATGAATCACATCAGCAAAATCCTTTTGGCCACATAAAGCCCATTTGCAGATTGTGGGGATTTGTATATAGATATTTTTTGGGAGCCATTAGCCAGCCTGCCACAGTAATTATTTTAAAAGTGGCTTGAACATGAGTTTAAATTAAAAAAAAAAAAAAAAAGGAAAAAGAGTCCCTCCATGTTTGGTGGTGGAGGTTAAGATGGAGTCTGGCTAGTCTTGTATTTGCCATTCTGCCTCAGATTCCTGTGTGCTGGGACCATAGGGGAGTGCAAGGCTGCAAGCCTGGTCTCTGCTGGTTTTCTCTTGTCTTGTTGGAAGAACACTGAAATAAAAGTATACAGAACCAGGTTTGGTAATACATTTTCATTCCAGCCCTCAGGAGGCAGAGGGAGTAGGATCACAAGTTTGAGGCCAAAAAGAGACTTAAAAAAAAAGACTGAAAAGATGACTCCTTGGTTAAGACCACCTAGCTGCCAGTAATGCAGTTCAAAGAGGGTCCTACGGCCTCTTCTAACCCTCTTGGGCTCCTCCATGCACATGGTACACATATTTATATCCAGACACACACACACAGATAAAACAGACATCTTTCTTTATGTTGTACTTTCTCTTTTTTAGCTTAAAGCAATAAATGTCGATCTCCAAAGTGACGCTGCCCTGCAAGTGGACATTTCAGACGCACTCAGTGAGAGGGACAAAGTCAAGTTCACTGTCCACACAAAGGTGAAGTGGGCCTTTGGACTCTGTGTTACTTTGGAAAGGCTGTTACTTGTGTAATATGTTGATTGAAACTTAAATTTTAAATATATTGGAAAGAGTCATAGGTCTTAATTGACTGTTATTTTAACAAACAAGATTAGGGAAGTTACTTTTTAAGTGTTTTTTGAAATAGTATGTAATTCTGCCTGTCTTGGAACTGCCTACGTAGACTAGGCTGGTGAAGTTACTTATTTAATGGTTTTAGGAATTATCATAGAACCTAGACATAAATTATATTTCTGCTTTCCTGTGTGTGTGTGTCTGTGTCTGTGTCTGTCTGTCTGTCTGTCTGTCTGTCGGTCTGCGTGTGCATGTACATATGTCTGACCAAGTAGCTTTGACTGTCCAGGAACTTACTGTATAGACTTTGCTCACTTCAACTCCTAGGTTGAAGTGCCTGACTCTGCTTCATGACTGCTGGGATTAAAGGTGGGCACCTCCATACCCAACTAAAGTATAAATCTTAAGGGACGATAGTACAATATATAAGTGCCTATTAACTTGTTTTTCAAAGATCCGAGGATAATTTTGCTTTTATTCAAGAAAATTGTTGTCTTTACAGAGTTCATTGCCAAATTTTAAGCAAAATGAATTTTCAGTCGTTCGACAACATGAGGAATTTATCTGGCTTCATGATTCCTTTGTTGAAAATGAAGACTATGCAGGTTACATTGTAAGTATGGGGCGGGGGTCTTTTTCTTTTTCTCCCCTCACCCCGATGTGCATGTATCTAGGTGTTGTATGTGCAGGTCCCCACAGAGGCCAGGAGAGATACCCTAGAATATGAGTTACAGTAAGTTGTAAACTGCCTGACATGGGTGCTAGGAACCAAACTGCTGAGCCATCTCTCCAGCTCTTAGTTTATCTTTAATGATGTATATGTGTATCTGTGTGTGGGTGTGTGCATGTGAGTACAGGTGCCTATGGAGGCTGAGGCATCGGATGTCCCCAGAGCTGGACACACAACAGTATCAGGAACTGATCTTGGGTCCTCTGCAAGACACTGGTATCTTCCCTGCTAAACATCTCCCCAGCCCGAGTTCTCGTTTTCTAAGAGCATTTTGGAAAATGGTTTCATTTAGCATTTTTAGTAACTGATGTGATTTATAAAATGGCAGCTGAGAGGCGTTGGCTTACCACCCTTTACCCTGGGCTGTCATGTCTTACTTTGAATCTGTTACATTTCTTACTTGATCTTGAATTCTTTGGGGTTTTTTTTCAAAATAGAGTCTTACTGTGTTGCTGTATTGCCTAGCCCCTTCCTGATCTGGAACTCACTATATATATATATGCATGTATATGTATATTTTCCAGGCTGACATTGAATCTGCAACAGTCTTTTTTTTTTATTTAAGATTTATTTTTATTTATTTATTTCATGTATGTAGGTACACTGTCACTGTTTCCAGACACACCGGAAAAAGCCATCACATCTCATAACAGATGGTTGTGAACCACCATGTGGTTGCTGGGAATTGAACTCAGGACCTGTGGAAGAGCAGTCAGTGTTCTTAACCGCTGAGCCATCTCTCCAGTCCAACCTCCAACAGTCTTGATGCTGCCTGTCAAGTGCTAGGATTATAGACAGGAGCTCTTCTGAGCTTGCTTAGCTACTATTAGATTGGAGTAGATAATTTTTTTGTTTTGTTTTGTTTTGTTTTGTTTTTATTTTTCGAGACAGGGTTTCTCTGTATAGCCCTGGCTGTCCTGGAGCTCACTCTGTAGACCAGGCTGGCCTCGAACTCGGAAATCCACCTGCCTCTGCCTCCCAAGGCTGGGATTAAAGGCGTGCACCACCACTGCCCAGCTGGAGTAGATAATTAATGAGGAAATGTTTTCTGGATTTGGACTCTGAGTGGGCAGGTACGTAAAGGTTTCTGAAGACATTTCGATCAAGAGTAATTGGTTATTCTTCCCCAGCTGTTGACATTTATGAATTCTCTGAGGTCATCACGACTTCACTGTGCCTCCATCCTGAGACCAGCACCTCCCTTGCTGTGTGTAGCTCAGGTTTTAATGCCTTCTTTTGCATTCTAATCCTGTCTTTCCCCCACCGCTTATGTGAGGGTGCCTTTTTTCGGCTTTCTCTACCAGGAGGCTAACTATTCCTCATCAATTAAGGCTTCATAAAGAATACAAATTATCTTTAAACTCTTTGCTCACCATGGTGCCTGCTGTATAGGAGCTGTTGAATGTGTGTACCCTGCACTGTATCCGATGCTAGCTGATGATGCTGTTACATGAGCTGTTTAATGTGTATACCCTGAACTGTATCCGATGCTAGCTGACTCTGTTCCTTTTCTCAGAGCAATTTGTTGTTGTTTGATTTGTTTCTTTAACTAGGGGGACTGGAGAGATGGTTCAACAGTTAGGAGCACTTGCTGCTCTTGCAGAGACCCAAGTTCAGGTCCCAGCACCCACATGGCAGCTCCCAATATCTGGGAACTCCAGGGATCCTATGCCCTCTTCTGGCCTCTGTGTGCACTAGGCACACATGTGGTATGCAGACATAATCAGAGGCAAAACACAAATGCACATCAAGTTTTTTAATTAAAAAATTTCAATTCATATTTATCTATTTGGGTTTTTTAAGATTGAAAATAGATTTTTTCATCTAATCATGGTTTCCCTTCCTTCATTGCCTCCTATATTCTCCCCGACTCCCCACCTGTCCATCCCCACATCCATCCATCCCTACACCTTCCTGTTTAGAAAACAGACAATAAAAACAAATACGGAGGGGGCATGAGAAGCGTGTGCATACACACATATTCAAAACCAGAATATATACATAAGTGAAAGAGTGGTAGGGTTGAAAACGCCCGGGGAGAACATCATGGTTAAAACACACATCTATAAAAAATGCTATCGAATTCATTTGTGTTGGCCATTTGCTGCTACAGCGGGGCTTGCCCTTAAGTGTGACTTTTATACACAGTGAGGCTCTGTTGTAGAAAACTAATTTTCCTTTGAGAGAAATTATCAATTGGAGATAACTTCTTTGCTAGGGCTTAGACCTGTGCAGACCCTGTGCATGCTGCCAGTGTAGAAGTTCATATGTGCATCAAGTCCTGTTGTGTCTAGAAGGAGTGAAGGCCTTGTTTCCTTGGTGACTTCCTCAGAGCCCTGGGAGGGAGGGTTTAAAGACATCCGTTTAGAACTGGGTGTTCCCCGGTCTCACTCTGTACATGGTCCAGTGGTGGCTCTCTGTCCTTGTCCCCATCATGGACCAGTGGTGGCTCTCTGTCCTTGTCCCCATCAGCTTCTCTGATGGCTGAGCATGATGCTGATCTGCTTCCAAGGGCGCGGCCACTGTCTTTGAGGCAAAATCTTATGTAGCCAAGGCTGGCCTTTGGTTTGCTATTGGCCTTTGGAGTGCACCAGCTCCGTTAGTGTTGGGATTAAAGGTGCATGCCTCATGCCTTTCGGTACAGCAGAGCTCCTACCCCAAGCCAGTGCCCCACCCATTGAGGACTGTGCTAAAACAGACAAAGTATGATGGGTGCCGGCCACTTGGAGGGGTGAGGCAAGAGGGTTTGGTTTTTTTCAAGATTGGCTTACTCTATATAAATCTGTAAGCCAGCCAGGTTGGCCTCGAACTCACAGAGATCAGCCTACTTCTTTCTTCCAAGGGCTGGGATTGAAGATGTGGACCACCACCACCAGTAGAACCCTCAGATCTTGATTTCTCAAACTGGAGATGTTTTCTTATCTGAACCTTGGCATTTCTGGTGCTCAGTTCATATTTTATACTTTGGCATTATCAACACAGTGTTGTATTTTGTTTGAGTTTCACTTGTAATTAAGGCTGTACTCAGAAGTATTAGATTGGCCTCACATTTGCAGCCATCCAACTTCAGTCTCCTGAGTGCTGGATCCATCATCCTCAGATGCCGTGCACAGTACTTTAAGAAATGGAACAGGGCTGGTGAGGTGGTCATCAGGTAAAGTGTCTGCCACCAAGCCCTGAAGGCCTGAGTCTGACCCCAGGTCTCAGAGGGTGGAAGAGGAGAACCAGTTCCTGCAAGTTGTTCTCTGATCACTGTACATGCTAGGACTAGTGTGTATACACACACACACACACAAATATTTAAAAAAATGAAATTGTTCCTTAAAGTTAGTTATTTGGTTTTGTTATAGATCCCACCAGCACCACCAAGACCTGATTTTGATGCTTCACGGGAAAAACTGCAGAAGCTTGGAGAAGGGGAAGGCTCGATGACAAAGGAAGAATTCACAAAGATGAAACAGGAACTGGAAGCGTATGTGATTTTTTTTTTCTACTTTTGGGGATTTTTGTTTGTTTGTTTGTTTGTTTGGTTGGTTGGTTGGTTGGTTGGTTGGGTTTTTTTCGAGACAGGGTTTCTCTGTGTAGTCCTGACTGTCCTGGAACTCACTCTGTAGACAGACCAGGCTGGCCTCGAACTCAGAAATCTGCCTGCCTCTGCCTCCCAAGTGCTGGGACTAAAGGCGTGCGTCACCACTGCCTGGCTTGCTACTTTTGTTAAATGTGCTCTCTGATACCCATTTCACCATAGTGACTGAAGGTCACAGGGTAAGTCATATCAGTCTGTTAATGACCATGCTCAGAGCCTCTTCAGGAAAAGTATACCATTGTCTTCACTGTCAGATTTTAAGTTAAATAGATTCTGAAAATTGTAAATTGAGTATCTAAAACCTTATTGAAGTAGTAGGAAGGCAATATGACTTTTAAAACAGTATACATTTTCTAAAAATTATTTATAAGGCCTCAGTCATACTAACCTCACCCCTCCAAGTGGCCGGCCCCCATCATACTTTATCTGTCTGTTTTAGTACGGTCCTCAAAGGGTGAGGCACTGGCTTGGGGTAGGAGTTTTGCAGCACCGAAAGGCTGCCCATGGGGCATGCACCTTTAATCCCAGCACTCAGGGAGCTGGTGCGCTCTATACAGCAAACCAAAGGCCAGCCTTGGGTGCATAAGATTTTGCCTGTCAATATGTATCTGCTCCACAACTTCCATTTCTTATAGATAGTGTGCTGAGTAACTCTTACGTGTTTTCTTGTATGGCCTGGTCTGCAGAGCGAGCTCCAGGACAGTCAGGGCTACACATAGAAACCCTGACTCGAACAAACAGAAAACAAAAGATAAATAACAAACTAAAACAGTCATGGTGGTGCATGCCTTTGAACCAGCACTTGGGAACAAAAGCAGGAGCATCTCAGATGGAGTCTCCACTGTGGATTCCAGGCTGACCAAGGCTACACTGTGACTTCTTGTTTCAAAAACACATCAACCAAAGGAAAAGAGCCTAGTCATAGTAGCACCAGCCAGCTAGGTCTGCTGGCTCAAGCCTTTAATCCAAGCACTGCCAAGGCAGGGACTGGCAGGTTTCTGTGAGTTTGCGGCTAGCCTGCTCTACAGAGTGAGTTCCAGGTCAACTGGAGAGACTCACAATCTCAAAAAACAAACAAAATGGGGGGGGGGGGGAAGGCACAGACCTCTAATCCCAGTACTTGGGTGGAGGGTACTATTAGTAAAAGCAGGAGGATCAGGAGTTCAAGGCCAGCCTCAACTATATAGTGATTTTAAATCTAACCTGGCCAGGCAGTGGTGGCGCATGCCCGTAGTCCCAGCACTCTGGGAGGCAGAGGCAGGCAGATTTCTGAGTTCGAGGCCAGCCTGGTGTACAGAGTGAGTTCCAGGACAGCCAGGGCTATACAGAGAAAACCCTGTCTCAAAACAACCAAATCCAAAAAAATCCAAAAAAAAATCTAACCTGGGCCACATAAAACCCTGTCTCAGAAAAAAAAAACAATAACAAAAAGTGTAAAGTACATGTATATTTCATTTCCTTTCCTCTGCCAGTTCTAGGTGACCTAAAGAAGACAACTAGGACCACACCAATGAGAATAGTTAGACAAGTTTTTTTCTCATTAATTTCTTTTAGGGGGCTGGAGAGATGGCTCAGAGCTAGAGTGCTTGCAGCTCTTGCAGAGGACCAGAGCATATCAGATGACTTACAACTGTAACTCCAGCTTTGGGGTATCTGACAGCCTCTTCTGGCCTCCCTGGCAATCGAACACGTGTGCACAAACACATGCAGACCAAATTATTATTTTTATATATACTCAGAACATATTAAGTCCTTGAAATTTTGATAATTTTTACTTTTAACATATTTGATAAAATAGTTTGACTCTCTTTCGAACTTTGTAGTTTTGGGAGGTGTGGAAATTTCCTCTAGTCTTTATGATAGGAGGCATGCCATCATGTGTGATCTTGCATCCCAGAGCATCCGCCCGGCTACCGCCTGCCACCAAGGTGCTCGTCAGCCACCTTTCCAGATCTTAGGTGATGATCCCTGAACACAGTATGGCCGGCTCTCCCTTTGCGCATTTTCTTTATCTTTATCTTTGCTTTCAAGCATCTAATCACAGTGCTACTAAACTCCTATTCAGAATGCTGAGTGAGTTATTATGAAACAATAAATGAACAGAGTAGATCGTTGTTAGAATGTAAAGTGGCACATCAGAATCCTGTCAGTTCTGGGTGCAGCAGTAGTCCAATGCGACTAGAAGCTAGAACCTAGAGGAACACATTACCATTGAAGCTCTGGCTTCCCCGGGCCCTGGTCATGTGGTCTGGTTAGGGGTTGGAGAGCAGAATACTGGGTTTGCCCTACTGCCACCTTCATCCTCTGCACCTTTCTTTTTGTCTTCACTGAGTGACCACCCTCCCAGAGGTCAAACTGCTCCCAACGCTGACCCTGTTGGGGTGCTGGTAGGTAAACTTATGCTTCTTGTATGAAGTTGAAGCAAGAATTTCAGACTTTTTTCTTGACTGGTTACCACCACCACCACTGCACACACCCACACACATACACACATACACACATACACACACACACACACACACACACACACACACACACAAAACCAAAACTGTGTGTGCTGCTCTATGGTTGTTTGAATTCATTGATAATATAACTTAAACACATTTCTTCAATATAATGTCATAAGTAGTTGCTCTGTGGTATATGTGTGTGAAAATAATATTAACACTGAAAAATGATTAATGAGATTTGGGTATTTTTTTGCATATTTATATATTTAGGCTGAAATCATATAAAAATTGTGTTAAGGTTGTATCAAATAATTACTCTATACCTAAAAAAACAAATACCCCAACCTAACATCAACTTCATAATAGAAAAGTTTATAAAGAGTTGAGATTTTAACATTTAGATACAGTAAATACTAAAATAGCATGAGTCTTTCTCAGATATGAATCTTAAACTTTACTTAACAGTTCAACTAAATGCTTTGTTGATATGAATTATGTCTTTGCATTTTTAGTTTTATATTCAGAATGCTCCAGCAAATGGAGCTCGGGATGAGTTTATAGTTGGATCCATTGTTCACTCGTATTTTCGTGTTGTTTCCAGTGAATACCTGGCAATCTTCAAGAAGACAGTTGCGATGCATGAGGTGTTCCTGTGTCGTGTTGCAGCACATCCTATTTTGAGAAAAGATTTAAATTTCCACGTCTTCTTGGAATATAATCAAGATGTGAGTGTCAAATTAATGAAAGCAGCAATGGAAGTTGTTACTGCTTATTTTATTAAGGGTTTGGAAGGTGGGGGAGGAGCCCTGCGCTGGCCTGGCTGGGCATGATGCCAGCACAGGACGCGTTAGAGTCGGGGAGAGATAAAGAACTCCGTCCGCCTCCTGGGACCTGAAGGTCACACTTATGTTGCCGGGGACACCTTTAATTTTTCAGGGTCTGAATGCTTTGATTTTTCACGGCAGTTTAAAGTGCCACATTTTCAGTAGCGAAGTACAGTTTCAGTAGAACTTGAGTGGATCAGTTAAATCAAGTTATAAATTGAACTTCCATAATCCAAAAGCCTGAAATCAAAAACTTTGTTTCTCTGAAACAGAAACCAAGGTATCCCAGATTGACTTCAAACTCTGTGCAGCCCTGGATGGTATAGGATGTCTGCTCCTCTTTTCTATCCTGATTGCTGTGATTATAGGCATGTGCTGGTATGCCAGTTTGAATGTGGTGTGCGGATATAGCCTAGAGATTTATTTAGCCTCCCTGAACCGAGCTACATCCCCAGCCCCAAACCTTTTTTTTTTTAATTTTTATTTTATTTTTTAGTCTGTATTTTAGGCTAGTCTCAAACTCAATAACTGTCTCTGCTTGCTTACTTAGTTTTAAAATTACAGGCATGCAGCACCAGAGCCAGACTGAAACCTAAACCTTTTATTTTATTTTATTTTATTTTATTTTATTTTATTTTATTTTATTTTATTTATTTATTTATTTATTTTGTTTTGTTTTTTTGGATTTTTTTTTTTTTTTTTTTTTTGAGACAGGGTTTCTTTGTATAGCCCTGGCTGTCCTAGAACTCACTCTGTAGACCAGGCTGGCCTCGAACTCAGAAATCCGCCTGCCTCTGCCTTCCATAGTGCTGGGATTACAGGTGTGTGCCACAACCATCCGGCTTAGGACCTGAATTTAATTCCCATCACCAACATGGCAACTCAACAACTGTCTATAACTCCAGATCCAGGAGATTAGACATGCTGACACAGACATACATGCAGGCAAAACACCAGTGCACATGAAATAAAAATAAATAAAAAAGTTTTAAAAAGTAAATAATTGTAAAAGGGCTAAAGATATAACGCATGCTCATCTGCACGAGAGAGCCTGGGTTCCTGAGCTCCCAGCCCTCCTGGCTGCTCTGGAACTCCACACTAGGAGCTGACCAGGTTGTCTCCTGATGCTGAGGTGGTGAGATGCACCAGTATTCCTGACACCAGCGCTTTTTTTTTTTTTTCAAAGATTTGGGACTGGAGAGATGGCTCAGCGGTAGTTAAGAGCACTGACTGTTCTTCCAAAGGTCCTGACTTCAATTCCCAGCAACCACATGATAGCTCCCAACCATCTGTGATGAGATCAGATGCTGCCATCTTCTGACGTATTTGAAGACAGCAACAGTGTACTCATATACATAAAATAAATAAAATTTAAAAAAAAGATGTATTTATTTTATGCATATGAATATACCACCTTTGCTCTCTTCAGACACAGCAAAAGAGGGCACCAGACCCCATTGCAGATGGTTGTGAGCCACCATGTGATTGCCGGGAATTGAACTTAGGACTTCTGGAAGAGCAGTCGGTGCTCTTAACCACTGAGCCATCTCTCCAGCCCCGACTCCAACACTTTTTAAAGAATTTTTAATTACATCTATTTATTGTATGTGAGTACACTTATGGAGGTCACAGGATGATTTGTGAGAGGCCTTTCCTTCTACCATGTAGATTCCAGAATTGAAGGCAGGTTGTTAGGTTCAGTAGTAAGTTCCTTTACCTACTTAGCCATCTTCCTGGTTTGATAATGTGGGTTTGTCCTTTATTTAATACAGTTTATTACTCATGCCTTCTTTTTGACTAATATTTGAAACAGCTATTGGTAGCATTTGAGTTGTCAAGGACAGGAAGTTGTACTTTTTTAAGTTTTTAACAAAGCCAGTGTGGTAGACTAAGAAGAAGCAGGTGGCTCTCTCGAGGCCAGGCTGGGCTACATAGAGACCCTGTTGTCGTCTTCCGCTCCCCACACCTGCCCTAAAAAAAAGGAATAGAGATTAGATTTTAATTTTATTTTGGCCTTGCCTTTTGAAACAAGGTCAGTTAGCCTCAAACTTGCAGAATTCTCCTGCTTTGTGTCCCTAGTGTTGCAATATAGGTACATGCGACCACACCCAGTTAGAAAGTAGATATAGTTAGTGCCTTCTACTGACCATTCAGTGTGCCTCTCATTATGTTCCTGTAGAGAGGCTGAGTAAAGAGGATGATTTATGTAGCATTTCTGTTTGTTTTGGTTTGTTTTGATTTGTTTTGGTTTTTGGTTTTTTGGATTTGATTTTTTCGAGACAGGGTTTCTCTGTATAGCCCTGGCTGTCCTGGAACTCACTCGGTAGACCAGGCTGGCCTCGAACTCAGAAATCCGCCTGCCTCTGCCTCCCAGAGTGCTGGGATTATAGGCGTGCGCCACCATCGCCAGGCCTTCTGTTTGTTTTTAGACTAGGTCTCCTTATATAGCCCTAGCTCTAAAGACCAGTCAGGTCTCTTAACTCAAAAGATCCCCCAACTCTGCCACCAAGAGTGGTGAGACTAAAGGTGTGTGCATCGTGCCTGGCTGTACTTTAGGTTTTGGGTTGTTTTTGTGTTTTGTTTTGTTTTGAGACAAGGTCTGTGCTGTTCTGAAACTCATTATATAGACCAAGCTAGCCTTGAACTCAGAGAGATCCATCTGCTACTGCCTCCCAGTCCTGAGAGCAAAGGTGTGTGCCATTACATCTAGCTCAGTTCTGGTTTTCGGGGGTTTTTTTCCTTGCTGTTGGGTTTTTTTTGTTGTTGTTTTTATTTGTGTTTTTGTTTGTGAGCCTGCTGAGCCATCTTTTCAGCCCCTGTTTTTTTTAAATAATTATATTAGTTGAGTTTTTTTTTTCCTTCTTGTTTGCTAGAGGTTTGTTTCTTTGTTTTTAACATTATAATTGTAGCATTTTCCCTTCCCTCTCCTCTCTGCAAACCTCCCATGTGCCCCTCCCCTGTCTCCTTCAAACTCACGGCCTCTTTATCAGTCATGGTTATTGCAGCATCTATATATTTGTATATATATATATATATTTCTAGACCTGTTGAAGCCATATAATGTTTCTCCCTCCCTCCCTCCCCCCCCCCCTCTCTCTCTCTCTTTGGTTTTTCAAGACAGGATTTCTCTGTGTAGCCCTGACTGTCCTGGAACTCACTCTGTAGACCAGGCTGGCCTCGAACTCAGAAATCCACTTGCCTCTGCTTCCCAAGTGCTAGGATTAAAGGTGTGCGCCGCCACTGCCTGGCTACGGTTCTACATTTTGATTGGTTGTGCTTTTCTGTAGTGGTATCCATCTGTTGCAAAGATGGGTTTCCTTGATGAGTGAGAACTACAATTATCTATGGATAACATGTTTATAGACTGTTGTTAGGGACTGTGCTGACTTAGTAAACTATTAAGTTGTAGATTCTCCTACAATAATCATGATTTCATTAGCTCTGGGTAGTTAGCTAAGTTTTCAGTACCAGGCAGGGTAGTTAGCTAAGTTTTCAATACCAGGCATGATCCCTCTTATTGAATTGGTCTTAAGTTCAGTTAGAGAGTTGCTGGCTACCACCAAAGTATATGTGCCGCTATGGCGTTTGCAGGGTCACCAAGCCATGCTGGTTGTTCCTGTGGCTCATAGGCATCGTAGCTAGGTAGGGCCTCCTCTGGAAGCGTACATGACACCTTCTGGTACCATGAAAGCTAGTCTTCATGGACAGGGAATTGAGGTCAGTTCCAGCGCAGAAGCCTCTGGGCTTTTTCTGAAGTGCATAGTATCTTCAGCAGTACAGACTTACCTCTTACTTATGGGGGTGTAACCAAGAGCAATAGCAATATACTATGTTTAGGATTCTCACAGACATCCCTGCTGAACAAACAACTCAAGGCTTCTCAAGTTTAATATGGGGCTTTTTGTTTTATCCAGTAATCATTCATGCTGTTCAAAGTTATCTTTTGTCTCCCTTGTACTTTTAAGTTGCCAACCCCAACCGAAGACAAACGGTCCTGTTCTGAGTAAGGGGAATAAGAAAGTTGCGTTGGGTTGGAGAGATGGCTTAGCGGTTAGAAGCACTAACTGTTCTTCCAGAGGTCCTGAGTTCAATTCCCAGCAACCACGTGGTGGCTCACAACCATCTGTAATGGGATCTGATGCCCTCTTCTGGTGTGTCTAAAGACAGCTACAGTGTACTCATATAAGATAAATACATAAATCTTAAAAAAGAAAAGAAAAAGGAATTTTCCTAATGTATTTCAGACCTAGTAGAGAATTGTAACAATGTGTTGTTGTCCACTACATTTCTTTTTTTATTTTTTATTTTTTTAATATATTTATTTTATGTATATGAGTACACTGTCGCTGTCTTCAGACATACCAGAAGAGAGTGTCAGATCTCATTACGGATGGTTGTGAGCCACCACGTGGTTGCTGGGATTTGAACTCTGGACCTTTGGAAGAGCAGTCGGTGCTCTTAACTGCTGAGCCATCTCACCAACCCCTTGTTTCTTTATTAAGATTTATTTATGCCGGGCAGTAGTGGCGCATGCCTTTAATCCCAGCACTTGGGAAGGCAGAGGCAGGCGAGTTTCTTGAGTTCGAGGCTAGCCTGCTCTACATAGTGAGTTCTAGGACAGCCAGGGCTACATAGAGAAACCCTGTTTAACCCCCCAAAAAGATGTATTTATTTGTGCTTCTTACATATATGCCTGTGTGCCAGAAGAGGGCACCAGACCTCATTACAGATGGTTGTGAGCTACCACATGGTTGGTGGGAGTTGAACTCAGGCCCTCTAGTAAAACAGTCTTCTCAACCTCTGAGCCATTTCTCCAGCCCCTACTGCATTTCTTATGTATAAAGGAAGTCCTGTATTAACCTTACTTATTTTTTGTTTTTAATTGCCTTTCAGTTGAGTGTTCGAGGAAAAAATAAAAAAGAAAAACTCGAGGATTTCTTTAAAAACATGGTTAAGTCAGCAGATGGAGTAATTGTTTCAGGAGTAAAGGTAAAATGTATAAAACTTATACTTGATGAGCAGCATTAGTCGAGAATATAGACTTTGTTTTGTAGATAGGGTCTGTCTTTGTAGTTCTGGTTGGACTGCGGTTCACACAGACCATTTGCCTGTGCCTCTCGGATTCTGGGATTAAAGGTGTGTGGCTACACCTGACTGCCCTGTGTGCTTTATGAATGCTCTACAGGTCTGGTCATGAGGCAGCTGAGTAGAGGAGAGAGATAAGGGAGATTTCTGTGTAGAATGATGTTAAATCCCATTACACCAGCCTCCAGTACAGGACAGACAGCTGTAGATGGGCTGCCTCTGAGCGCTTGCTCTTGCTTGCAAATACTGGTGCAGACCTGGGTTTGGATTTAAGTAGCTATCAACTGAGGTTTTGGTAGTGTCTTTGGGTAAAGTGTGATCTTGGGAAAACTGCCTTCTCTGAATCTGTTTCTCTATCTTCAAATGAAGTCATATCACTTGGTTCATGGAATTATGGGAAAGATAAATGAAATATGAGAGAAAATATTTATTAGTCCCTTACTAAATAGTAACAATTTCTTTTTTCTTAATGATGTTTTTTAAATGGTATAAGAATTTACTTATCTGGCATCTTTTTTCTGTAAATGTTACAATATCAGTAAATATTAAGATAAATAGTGTTTCTGTTTCATTATTACTGCCAGCTCTTAAGTCTGCAGGGAAGCTAGTGTGTGCTACTTGACCTACACTCTGGGCTGGTGTTCACAGCCCAGGTATTGACTGCTCTCTCATGGAGACTCAGTCTGCGTCTTTTCCGCTGTTGCTGTACATTAATAGTTAGCAATTTCTTAGCTAGTGGACATTTTTGAATGTGTATAATATATTCATTTAAGGCTTGAGCTTACAGTCTTCATTATAACCTTACAAGTTAGATATTTATCCTCATTTTTGTGGTTAACAAAAGTGGTATGTTTGAAGTGATGGTTGAATGGCACTTTTTTTAGAGCAGATTCTTGCTCAGATTTTGTTGCTATAAATGGTAAATTATATCAGTAACTCAAAGAACAATTGCTAGAAAGCACTAATAGTGATTTGGTTTTTTTATTTACAACATATATCTAGCCTTATTTCAAGAAGAGATTGGGGGCTGGAGAAATGATTGTTCAGTGTCAATACCACAGTTGTCTTCCAATGGACCCAGGTTTGATTCCTGGTATCCACATGGTCAGTTTCAGGGAATCTAGTGTCCTCTTTTGTCTCTGTGAGCACTAGGCACACAGGTGGTGCGCAGACATTCATGCAAGCAAAACACCGATACCTGTGGGGAAAAAATGGATAAATGTTAAATTACATACATACATACATACATACATACATACATACATACATACATACCAGTGAAAGGAAAATGGGTAAGTGTTAAAATGTATACATACATACATACATACATACATACATACATACATACATATTGAAAGTGGTGCTTAAGTGTATCACTGTTCCCACAGAACTCATTTGGCTGGCTTTGTCCAAGCAATTAGTTGGCTAGGCTAACTGTGTTAGCCTGAATGACCTGTGAAATGTATAATAGAACAGGAAAAATGGGTTTCTCATTTATAAATACCAGAACTTCCCCCTTCCTCAAACGCATTTGTTCACTCCTCCTGTGGTGACGTTTGTGGCAGCAGAGCCCAGCCCGGGTCTGTTCCAGGGTAAACAGAGACACTCTAGCCTTCAGCCGGCAACCATGGCTTATCTGCGAGCATCTCCCTGTGCCAGTGGCTCAAGCCAGAGCACTGGGAGATAGCGCTCCCTTCCTGACTGTAAATGACAGCAAGGTTTTAGATCTCAGTCGAGCAAGCATGTGTAAACAGCCACTGCTCTCTCCTCGTCCCACAGGATGTAGACGACTTCTTTGAGCATGAACGAACATTCCTTTTAGAATATCACAACCGAGTTAAGGATGCATCTGCTAAATCTGACAGAATGACAAGATCTCACAAAAGTAAGGCTTCTGTGGTAAAAACTTTTTTTTTTAAGATTTGTTTGTTTTGCTGGTCATGGTGATGCATGTCTTCAATTCCAGCACTCAGAGGCAGTCTGTTAGTTCAAGCCCAGCCTGGTCTATATAATGAGTTGTAGGACAACCGAGAGACCCTGTCCCAACCACCCTCCCCCCAAAAAATATGTGTGTTCATATATACCTTGGTATGTGGATGTGCACCGTGGAGGCCAGAAGAGGAACTGGAGTTGTAGGTGGTTGTGAGCCGCCTGGTACGGGGCTGGGAACCAAAGCTAGGCAGGTCCTCTACGAGGCCAGCAGATGCTATTAATCACTAACTGCATCATGCCCCTACCCTCCAAACTTAGACTGTAACTGAAATAGTTGTAAAGTCAACATGTTATTTACAATTTAAAAGTCTGAATATAGAACAGTAGCCTGTGACATTCAGGCCCCCAAGTGTCTTTTTTTGGGTCAGAATATATCCCAAGCTGTTCTTGAAATCAGTTTGTAACCAAGATGTCCTTGAGCCTCTGATCTTCCTGCCTTTGCTTTGCCTAAACTGAGATTATAGGTATGTGCTCTACCCAGTTTTTATGTGGTGATGGCCCTTGACCCCAGTGCTTTGTGAATGTTTGGTAAACACACCCCTGGTTAAGGCACAGACTTAGCCCCTACCTGGTTTGATTCAGTCTGGCCTTTGAGCTGTGAGGTGTCCTGCCTTGGCTGCCCCTAAGACCTTTTTAAGGTTTTGTTGGTATATACTGGTAATCCCATTGCTTGAGGGCCAGCCTGGGCTATGTAGCAAGTGAGATGAGATAGCTCAGTGGGTAAAGATTTGTACTGTATAAGCACGATGATTTTAGTTCAATCCCAGGAACCCACATAAAGGTGGAGGAAGAGAATCAGTTCCATAAAGTTGTCGTCACCTGCACACTTGTGCTGACGCACACACTTGTGCTGACGCCCCTGTGCCGCACTCAAAACATACACTTAAATAATAATGTTTCATTTCTTTCTTTATTATTTTTATTTTTAAGATTTACTTATTTTATGTGTATGAGTACACACTGTAGCTGCCTTCAGACATACCAGAAGAGGGGATTGGATCCCATTACTGTTTGTCTGGGGGTTTTTTTGGTTTTTTTTGAGCCACCATGTGGCTGCTGGGAATTGAACTCAGGACCTCTGGTCCTGTGCTCTTAACCTCTGAGCATCTCTCCAGCCCCTAATAATAAACTTTAAATAAATAATTTTTTTGTTTTTTGTTTTTTTGGATTTGTTTTTTTCAAGACAGGGTTTCTCTTTATAGCCCTGGCTGTCCTGGAACTCACTCTGTAGACCAGGCTGGCCTCGAACTCAGAAATCCGCCTGCCTCTGCCTCCCAGAGTGCTGGGATTACAGGTGTGCGCCACCACCGCCCGGCTAAATAAATAATTTTTAAAGAAGAAAAAGAAAAAGGTACAGGGAGAAAATGAATTGAAGAACGTATTAGTGGTTTGTATTAATTTGTCCAAATAGATGTGCCTAAAGATAGATGAAGATGAGTGTGTATTCCTGGTTGATGTTCACAAATAAGATAAAGCAGCTCATGGTGACACGCTTATAATCCCAGCCCTGTGAGGCAGAGGCAGGACTGAGCCAGCCTTGGGTCATTTTAGACTACATTCTAGAATTACAGGTGTGCACCATCACATCTAATGTATCCCGAAATGTAACAGACACGTTGAGGCTGGAGAGAGAGATGAGTGGCTAAGAGCACTTGCTGTTCTTCCAGAGGGCCTACGTTTGATTCCCAGAACCCATGTCGGACAGCTCAGTAACCACCTGTAACTCTATCTAGTTCCAGGGGAATTTTAGGCCGGCGGTCTCTTTTGGCCTCCAAGGAGGTATGCACACAGGAACACATACCCTTACACAGATATTTATAATTTAAAATGTTTTTAAATTGTGAAAATATTAGAACCATTCTAATTTAAATAGCTAATAGTCAAGTGTTTATCCGTTAATTTTGTGCAGTGTAAGTATACTATATGGATTATTGTTTTGTTAAGAGACAGACACTAGTGAAAAATACTGCTACTGAATTCTCAGAGAGCAATCTTGTTTATTACTATGTGGTAATTCCTTTGTGCTGTGTTCTTGTGTTGCATGTAATTTATCTTCTAGACACTGTAACATTGAATAACTCATTGAATCCTCCACATAAATTATGGTATGGGTACCATTGTCATCCTCATTTCCATATAAGGCTGCAAACACAGGGATGCACCCAAGGTCAGAGTGGTCCCATGTTGCACTGCGTTCCTTTCATGCTGAACTAAAAGAAGCACTCACTATAATGCTCTCTCAGCAAGTGAGCTGCCTGCGGGAAATCCCTGGAATTGTGCTCAGATTCAGTCCTTTGCCCCGTAGCATCTGAATAAAGGAGCTATCATTTGTGTATGTCCCCTATGTACATCAAGTCTCTTCTTTATGATTCCTACCTATCAGGCCTTCTCAGTGACTTTTATCATTGCTAATATCTATTACCAGATCATTGTGCCTGTTTCTTGGTTGGTCATTCTGCTTTTCCAGTCTTTCTGCTTTAGACTGTAAATAGCAGGCTTTTCTAGAGGGGTAGAGTGCCCTACAAGCCTTTTTATGTTGATTTTGCCACCTTTTGGCTTGAATACTTCGTGATATTTATCACCCAAACCCAAACTCTGGTGGTTTGTAAGATCTTGACTTCCAGAGTGCGTCCAGACTTCCTGTCTTCACGTCCCCTGCTGCCCTTGTTTCCAGCAGTACTGAGTCACCCCTGCCCTGGGTGTGCTGTTCTCTATGCTGCGACCCTTCTCCATGCAGTTCCCGTCAGTCAGGTAAAGATTTGCTCATCCTACACAAGAGTTCATTCTGTGGTTTCCACCGTGTCCCCAGCTTCGGTGGTGTCTTACATATGTGTGTATATATACACTTCTGCTCCCATCCTTCCTAAAGCAGTTTTCACATGTCAGATGTTGTCCACCATACTGCATTACAGTCGCTTGTTCCTTTACTGGGTGTCTTATATTACATTTTGCAGATAGGTGATCAGTAAGTATTTTTTAAATCAACAGGTTAATATATTATTAAAACTTGCTTTTTAATTCTTAAAACTTTCTCCATAGGTGCTGCTGATGATTACAATAGAATTGGGTCTTCATTATATGCTTTAGGAACTCAGGACTCTACAGATATATGCAAGTAAGAATTATAGCTAAGAACATTAATATAAGTCAAGCAGATGAAGGGCTTTGCTGGCAGCAAAGGAAATAGTACTTGTAATTTCCATAGGCATTTTAGGATATTTTTATCAACCCATTTTTTTATTATTATAAAATACTTGGTTTCTTTTTTGTCTTCTCACTTTCTAATTATTATTTTAAAATGTTCAACACTTCAGGCTGGGCATGGTAGTACATCCTTTAATCCCAGAACCTAGGATACAAAGGCAGGCAATATCTGTGAGTATGAGGCTAGCATGCTCCTCACAGTTGGTTCCAGGCCAGGCCTGTGTGCATAGTGAAACCCTCTCTATAGATAGATGACAGATAGATAGATAGATAGATAGATAGATAGATAGATAGATAGATAGATAGATAGATAGACAGATAGATAGATAGATAGATAGATAGATAGATAGATAGATAGATAGATAGAACCTCTCTATAGACAGAGACAGACAGACAGACATTGGACAAACTTGCTATATATTTCATTGGAAGTCAGGTTAAACTTTTTTTTTATAATGCCTTGGTTACCTTTTTCCCTGCTCCAGTGGTGGGGCCAACCTTTACAGTGTTAAACAATTAAAGTTGTCTACCACTGAGCTAAATAACCAGTGCCCCCACCCCACCCCCACCCCCACCCCATTACCCTTCTCAACACTTTGTCACAAGGTCATATGTAGCCAAGAATGACCTTGGACTCTGAATTTTCCTGCTGCACCTCAGTCAATGCTGGCTGCTGGGATTTACTGGCATGTACTCCTTGCACCGAAACTGAAATTTAAACAATTTATTTTACATTTATTTATTTTGTGTATGTATGTGTGATAGAGATGTATATCACAGCGCATCATGGAATTGAGACTGGATCAAGTTTGATATACATGATACCTTGTATCAAAAATAAAACTGGGAAGCAGATGTGGTATATATTTCATCCTAGTACCCGAGGCTGAGGCAGAGCAATTTTGAGTTCTAGGCTAGCCTGGACTACATAGTAAGACCCTGTTTCATCAAACCAAGAAGGAAGGGAAAAAAATTAAATCTTGGAACTGGAGAAATGGCTCAGTTTGGTTCCCAGCATGTGTCTTTGTGGTTTACAGCTACCTGTAATTTCATTTCCAGGAGATCTAACACCTCCTTCTGCACATATATAGAATACTCACACAACATACCTACATTAAAATTTAAAAATTTAGGGAGTTGGTAAGATGGCTCAGCAGTTAAGAGCATTGGCTACTCTTCCTGAGTTCAATTTTCAGCAACCACATGGTGGCTCACAACCATCTATAAGGGAGTCTGGTACCCTATTCTGGCCTGTAGATATACATGCAGCAGAGCAAACATACATACATACATACATACATACATACATTATTAATTATATATATTTACATGCAGGCAAAACAGTCATACATAAAAAGTAATTTAAGTTATACACACACATATATTCTTTATATATTCTATATACATACATATTTTTCTTTCCATTTGTATGTATGTGTGTGAGTGTGTGACAGCTGTGTGCTCATGCCCTCAGAGAACAGGAAGTGTGTCAGATCCCCTGAAGCTGCAGTTACAGGTAATTGGGAGTCATCTGCATGGTGCTGTGAACAGAACTCTGGTCCTCTAGAAGAATAGCAAGGGCTCTTAACTGCTGAGCTATCTACTACAGGCCCCCTCCCCTTCCAACCCTGTTTTTGTTGAGATCAATTCTTACTATGTAGCTGCTGGTCTCTTAACTCACAGAGATCTGCCTGTCTCTGTCTCCCAAGTGCTGGGATTTAAGGGTTGAGCCACCACACCCAGCCCGCACTATTGAAAAGTTGATATTTAGACTTGCCACACTGTCTATTTGAAAGTAAATTCTGAGATAGCAATTGCTTATTTATTTTTGTTTTCAGAACAAAGCTGCTATATCTATTAGTGTTTAAACTGGGACTGTAGTTTGGTAGTAGAGCCCTTGCCTAGAGTGCATGAGGCCCTGGCCTCAATTTTCTTAAATGCCGAAAATAAAGAATCAAACAATTTTTAAAAAAATATTTACTTACTTATTTTATATATGTTAGTACACTATAGCTGTCTTCCGACACACCAGAAGAGGGCATCAGATTCCATCATAGATGGTTCAGAGCCAGCATGTGGTTGCTAGGAACTGAGCAGTCAGTACTCTTAACCACTGAGCCATCTCTCCAGCCCCAGAACCAAACATATTATTAGATGACTCTAAAAACTATTCTGACTTCAGTGTTTTCCTTTAATTGCTTGCTTTAAAAAAATTTTTTTAACTTTTTCCTGTTTTTGGAAACAGTGTCTCACTGTATCTCTGTAGACCTTTGTAGACCAGACTGGCTTAGAACTCACAGAAATCCACCTGCCTCTGCCTCCTGAGAGCTGGGGATTAAACGTGTGCATCACCACACTTGGCTATTTATTTATTTATGCACATACACACTTGTATGTATGCATAAATGTAGAGATCAGAGAATAACTTGTGGGAATTTTTATCTCCTTAGCAACATATAGATTCTAGGGAATCAAAATACTCTGGGTTTTTAATAAGCAGTTTATTGTTATAAGTGTTATAAGGAAGTATTTTTTTAACTGTTGGAAGTCTTCAGTTAACAAAATCATCAGATGTTTTACGTGATGAAACAAAAACGTCCTTTATTAATATGGTTTGGAGTCATTATCTCTAAACAGAGTGAAAAATTAACCAAGTGATGCTTCTGATGAAAGTATTTTTCCCTTGCAGATTTTTCCTCAAAGTTTCAGAACTGTTTGATAAGACAAGAGTAAGTACTAAACTTGAGAGAACTGCTGGACCATTGTATTGCACTGTAAAACTAACATTTTATCCACTGTGAAACTTAAACATAGTATCACACTATAAAACTAACATAGCAGAAGAGTCGCCTCTCACTTGTCCCGCTTCCATCCATGCATGCGTGGTGGCACAAAGTAAAAGTAATAGTAATGTAAAAAACATGTTCAGAATATCCGCTGTGGTGACCTGTCAACATATAGTGTGCTGGGGTCCCACGGGTAGAGCCGCATTAACAGGACACAGTGTGCGCAGCCAAGTCAGCCAATGCACACTTTATTCAAAGTCTCAGCTTCTTTTAAAGTCAAAACACTAAAGATTCCCCACAGTTTGCAGTTCTCACCAGCTGCTGTTTCCCTAGCAATAGCTTATCTTGGTTCAAAGGGACCTTGTGCACCTCTGCAGACTGAGACATCTGTCTGCAGTCCAACTCTTAGATGTGTTGCTTCTTATAATTAACAGCAAAAGTACTTTCTCATGAGAAAAGGATCGTGACGGCCACTTTCTCAGGCATGCAGCTTACTTGACAGAACATCAGGATTCTCTAAAGAGAGAGTATGCTTACTTTTTGTCCCAGTATGCTGGGATTCTCGGCTATCCTTCAGTCACCTCGAAGCTAGCAGGCTGGGAGCAGTGTCCTCATGCCATTTCTCTACAGTGACCCCTACCAATAATCCTCGCCCTCAGGAGGCTGAGGCAAGAGGAGTCTGAGTTCAAGACCAGACTGGACTACACAGCATGACCTATCTGAGAAAAAAATCTCTTAGGAACAGTGAAATGGCTCAAGGTAAAGTACAGGCCTTTGCTGTCATGACCTGAGCTTGATCCTTGGAACCAATGTGATGAAAGAAGAGAACCAACTCCTAAAGGCTGACTTGTGACCTTCAATACCACATGCAGTTCCATTCTACCACGTTCTGTTCCCATTTGAATAACTTTGTGCATTCAGGATGCTCTCTGTGAGCTTGCCCATACTAGGTGGGGTTTTTTGTCACCTGTGTTTTAGCTACTTGGTAAGTGTGCCTTTAAGAAATAAACAGCAATTTTAACAGTAATTTTAAAGTTGAATTATTTTTTAATATAGCCAATACTAAAATGAAAGAAAAAAGAAAAATGGAAAGCCAGGTAGCGGTGGTACACACCTTTAGTCCCAGCACTTGAGAGGCAGAGACAGGTGGGTCTCTGAATTCAAGACCATCCTGGTCTACAGAGAGAGTTCTAGGACAGCCAGGGCTACACAGAGAAACCCTGTCTCAAACAATCAAACAAAACAAAAAATATAGCCAGTAATATGTTTTTCTCAATACCACCAATACAGATTTCTCCTTTTACATTCTAAGTAATTAAGTGACTTTTTGTGGTGTAACTTAAGTCAGAAGACACATTAGATCCCTTATTGCATTTAACATATAAAACATCTCTTTAGACAGATGTGTTGGGTTAATCCCTGCACTCAGGATTAGAGGTAGTTGAATCTCTGAGTCCTGTCCCAGTGGAGGAGAGTGTGGGGAGGAGGGAGAAGGAACTGGGAGGAAGCTGGTAAGATGGCTTAGCAAGTAAAGGCTTTCCAAAGTTCCTGAAACCAATGTAAAGTTGAAAGCAGGGAACCAATTTGCAAGAGTTGTTCTTTGACCTCCATATCATAGTGTGTACACACTCACATACACATATGTACAATAATAATGTTTTAAGAACCACCCCCTCCAAATTATATGAGCCAGATGTAATGGGCATGCCTATAATCTCGGCGCTTGGAGGCTGGGGCAGGGGAATCATGAGTTCAGGCCATCCTGGGCTACATAGTGAGACACTTTCTTTAAAACATTACCTTTATCATCATCTCTTTTTTGGAGGGGGACGGCTTTTGGAGACTCTGTAGTCCTGGCTGTCCTGGAACTTGATCTGAAGACCAGATTGGCCTCAAACTCGGAGATCCATTGGCTTCTGCCTCGGAGTGCTGGATTAAAGGTGTTAGCCATCACCACCACCACCTGTCTCTCCATCTCATCTCAAATTGCTTCATCTATTGATGAGCACCTTCCAGTGCACTGCAGTAGATTCAATAATGATGAAGCTAAAAATGGCAGGAAAACCAGTTTTCAAATATGGAAATTCATTAATGTTATTCCACTTATTCATTACTTATAATTACATAAATTCATTAATGTTATTTGATTTTTCTGTTTATTTCTTATTGGAATTACAAAAGACACCCTGAAAAAAGCAGAATGGGGTCTGTAGTTCTTCAGTGTTTTGACTTAAAGTAGAATATAGCAGGTGATCTAATACACAGGTCCCCCTTTTTCAGAAAATAGAAGCTCGGGTGTCTGCTGATGAAGACCTCAAGCTTTCTGACCTATTAAAGTACTACTTGCGGGAGTCTCAAGCAGCTAAGGTAACTGCTGTCATTTCTTCAGATATGATTGGATGGAAAAGTGTGAAGAGTTGGTTTATGGGGACACCGGTTTGTATTTTCATGCTTTCTGCAGTGTTCTGTTATGGCTGGGATCCTCCCACTTGGTAGGGTAGATAGGAGAAACGAGCGTGAGGCTATCTTGGGCCATGTAGTGAGACTTTGTCTCAAAAGATAAATAAATGCTGTTTCCTGGAGCCAGGCATAGTGGTGCACACATTTTTTCCCCTTGATTTTTGGTTTTTTAATTTGAACTTACACCAGGCAGTGGTGGCGCACGCCTTTAATCCCAGCACTTGGGAGGCAGAGGCAGGCGGGTTTCTGAGTTCGAGGATAGCCTGGTCTACAGAGTGAGTTCCAGAACAGCCAGGGCTATACAGAGAAACCCTGTCTCAAAAAACCAAAAAATAAAAAATAAAAAGAGCTATGTTTTCACTTTTTTTTTTAAAAGATTTATTTATGTTATGTATGAGAATATACACACCAGAAGAGGGCATCAAATCCCATTACAGATGATTGTGAGACACCATATGATTGCTGGGAATTGAATTCAGGACCTCTGGAAGAGCAGCTAGTGCTCTTAACCACTGAGCCATCTCTCCAGCCCCCTGGTGCACATCTTTAAATATTTAATCCTAGCACTCCAGAGGCAGAGGCAGGTAGATCTCTGACTTTGAGGCCAGCCTGGTATATAAGTTCCAGGACAGCCTGGCCTACACAGTGAAACCCTGTTTAAAAAAAGTAAAGTGCTCAGATAAGATTCACATACCTACTGGTTTCTGATTTGGTCTAAATAAGTCTCTGGCTGACTTGAGAACACTACTAAATAGAAGTGCCTTGTATTTCAATGCAACTCACACATTTCCTGCTATATATAAAAGACTTCATTTTCAAACAGCAAAGATGTAGAAAAAATAAAAACAAATATTTTAAGACAGGTGCATTAAAAAGCACTGAGAATACCCTAATTTTCAAACCGGTTATGGTTTGTGAATTTACATGGTAAGGCCATGGTTTGTGGGGAGTTTGCTTGGATTAAAGATGTGCTTCCCCAAGTAGCTTGAATGTGGTTCTTGCATTTGCTCTGCTACTTAGCATTATCCCCAGCCCAGCTCCTCACTTCTGAAGGCTTTGTTTGAAAATGTGGTTGAAATAGGTAACTTTGTAGATGTGACTTTAAAAGTAAGTCTGGCTGCTCCTTACTTCAGCAGCACACATAGTAAATCAGAATGTATGGGGAAGATTAGTGTGACCCCTATGTAAGAATGATGGCAAATTCATGAATGCTTTTGGGGGCTTGAGGTGGAGTGGTCTCACTGTAAGGCCTTGGATGGCCTACAGCCCAAAGAGATCTGCCTGCCTTTGCCGCCTCAGATTAAAGTCACAAATCACCACACCCAGTTCAGTATTTTCTAAGCTCATGTGAGGTTCAGCTTTTACCTTTTAATAAATATTGTGGGATTAAAGAAGGAAGAAATCAGCTGGGTGTGGTAGCCTTGCCTTTAGTCCCAGCACTGTGAAGGCAGAGAGGCAGCTGTAGCTCTGTTGAATGCCAGGCCTGCCAGGGCTACATAGTGAAACATTCTGTCTCACAGAAAGAAAAGAGGGATGAGGTGGGGTGCTGAATCAGGTCTATTGTTCGGCATGCCCGTTGTCCTAGCCCTTGGGAAGTGGAGCTGGAGATCAGGAGTTCAGTCATCTTCAGCTTTGTAGAGAGTTTGCAGTCATCCTGGACTACTTGGGACCCTGTCCAGAATAGGCAGAATCATGAGACTGAAAGTTGATAGTGAGTAGAGGCTTTCTTATTGAATGGTGAGTTGTGTCTAACATTGGTTCCGATAGGTATTCAGCTCTGTGCACGTAGTATAAGCTCTGGGTTGTATATTTTAAATGGATCAGTTGTAAAGTATGTGAATTCTATTTCAATTAAGCTATTATTTATTAAAAAACATTTAGGGGCTGGGAGCATAATTAGTGAGCCCTGGTTCAAGCCCAGAACAGAGTATTTAGAGTTCCTGGTGTGTGAATGCTGATGGTAGTGTTGTATCTAACTGCAGTAAGGGCGCAGCACACGCTGTGACTATTCTGTCTTGTAGGACCTCCTCTATAGAAGGTCTAGATCGCTGGTGGACTATGAAAATGCCAATAAAGCACTGGACAAGGCCAGAGCGAAAAACAAAGATGTTCTACAAGCCGAAACTTCTCAACAGTTGTGCTGTCAGAAGTTTGAAAAAATATCTGAATCTGCAAAACAAGGTACTGATGATGCACCTTTGGGCTCTGCGCATGCTTTATGGTAGCTGTTCTAATTGTTTTATTTTTGTTTACAGAACTGATAGATTTTAAGACAAGAAGAGTTGCTGCATTCAGAAAAAATTTAGTGGAACTTGCAGAACTAGAACTGAAGCATGCAAAGGTAGTGCCATTAAATATTTAATCATGGGGGCTGGAGAGATGGCTCAGGGCAAGAGCACTGACTGCTCTTCCAGAGGTCCTAAGTTCAATTCCCAGCAACCACATGGTGGCTCACAGCCATCTGTAATGGGATCTGATGTGCTCTTCTGGTGTGTCTGAAGACAGTGACAGTATACTCACATACATAAACTAAATAAGTCTTAAAAGAATATTAATCATGTAATTTTAAATTGAGTCAGTTATAAAATAACTCCTTTAACCAGCCTCCTACAGGAGATTGGCACAACTGTCCTTGGATGATTTGGATGTTTTCTTTTATACTTGTGTGTGCGTGTACATGTTTGCATGTACGTATGTGGGGGGGTCAAAGACACCTCCTAGGGTTACTTCTCCCTTGTATAAGTTTCCAGATGAACTGAGGGTTCAGGCTTATGCAGTAAGGGCTCATACTTGATTGATTAGCCCTCTCACTGGGCCGTACTTGGGGTTTTGTTGTTTTCAGTACTAGAATTGTACCTAGGATTCTGTATGCCAGCCAGCGTTCTGTCACTGAGCTACATTCCCATCCTGACAGCACAGGATGTTTGTCTGTTGCTGTTGAGGCAGCTTCTTAACTCTATAGGCTTGGTTAGAGCTCACTAGGTAGACCAGGCTGGCCTTGAACTCAGTGATCTTCCTGCCTCAGCCTCTACTTGGGAGGTTTTACTCTGACCTATACACATGCTGAGACACTCACACATACATACATGCATGCACACACACGCACACACCAAACTGGTATTTGCCATTGTTGGTAATGCTTACCTGTAGGATACACTTGAAGAGGCAGAGGTAGCGTCACAAGTTCAAGGCTAGCCTGTGTTACACCTTTGGAGCTGGAGAGTTAACACAGCAGTTATAAGCAGCACCCAGATCAAGTGGCTCATAACCATACTAGCTCCATGTTCAAAAGATAGAACATCCTGTTGTGGCCCCCATAAGCACCTGGATAAAGATGGTATACACATACAAATAAAAACATACCTTTTTAAAAAAAGATATGTCTCAGAAAAAATATGAAAGCAATCAATATTCTAGCTAGTGGGTGAATGGATGAACTGTAGTATATAGGCTATTATTCTATGATAAGCAAAGAAATAAAGTCCTAGTAGAGCATGGAAGATTTTTTTGTTGTTGTTTTTCTCTTGAGACAGGGATTTTTGTATAGCCTTGGCTGTTCTGGAACTAGCTCTATAGAACAGGCTGGCTTTGAACACAGAGATCCACCTGGCTCTACCTCCAGAGCAATGGGTTAAAGATGTGCCACCACCACCCAGCAAGATAATCTTTTTTAATTATTTTTATTTCATGGCATTGGTGTGTATCTGTGAAGGTGTGGGATCCCCTGGAACTGGAGGTGCAGACAGCTGTGAGCTGCCACACTGGGAACTAAACCCGGGCTTGGAAGAATGAGCAGTGTTCTTAATCATTGAGCCATCCATCTCTCCAGCCCAAGATCCTTAGTGTTTTAAAACCCATCAATGTGTGTTGGACAAATAACTCAACAAGCTAAGAGCTAGGTTTCTGAGAGGGGATAGGTTTCATTCCTAGCACTCACATGTGGTTTGTAACTCCATTTTAGGGAATTACAGGCCCTCTGCAGGTACCAGGCCTGCATGGAGTATGCATACATACACTCATACAATGTATACATGCATACAAAACCTCATATACATACGTACATCTGAGATTTTTGTTTTAATCCATGGATGGGTCTTGCTTGAATCTACTATTATGCTGGCTTTGGAATGTTGATTTTTATTTTTCTTTTCTGTGATGCCGATCAAATCCAGGACTTTGCATATGCTAGGCAAGTATTCTTCCACTGAGCTATACCCCATCTTCAAAGGTTGATATTCTCGCTCTCTCTCTCTCTCTCTCTCTAATTTGAGACTAAAATCTCCCAAAACTCACTCTGTAATTCAGGCTTGGTTTAAACTCATGGCAATATTTCTGTCCTGAGTTCTGGGATTACCAGAATGTGCTATAGTCTGTCTATCTCTGTCTCTGTCTCTGTCTCTGTTTCTCTCTCCCTCTCCCTACTGATCCAGAGGCAGAACTCTCAGCACCGTGTCTGCCTCCAAGCCACCATGTTTCCACCATGATGATAATGGACTAAACCTCTGAACCTGTACATCAGCCCCAATATAAATGTTTTCCTCTATAAGAGTTACCATGGCCATGGTGTTTCTTCACAATAAATAGAAGCCCTAACTAACAACCATCTGGGATTACAGATGTCCCACTACACTCAGATTTGTATTTGGGTTCCAGGGACTCAACTCAGGTCATCGTCATCATTCTTGGGGAGCCAATGCCTTTACCTGTTTGTCTGCCCTGCCTCCCACTCCCTACACCACAGGTTTTTGTTAGATAGTCTAGCGTGGTCTCAAACTGACAATCTCCTGCCTCAGGCTCCCAGGGCTAGGGTTCCTGGCATAAACCTCTGCACCCAATGGAAAGTTCTTCCTTTTAGCACAATGTTGTGTCTTAGTCACTGTTCTAATTCCGTGAAGAGAGACCATGACCCAAGCAACTCTTTTTTAGATAGGATTTTTCTGTGTAGACTAGGCTGGCCTGGAACTCACAGATATCCATCAGCCTCTGCCTCTACCTCCTGAGGGCTAGAATTAAAGGCACCACCATCCAGCTCAAAGAACTTGTTATAAAAGAAAGCATTTAAACTAGGACTGGCTTACAGTTTCAGAGGGTGGTCAATTATTATCATGGTATGGAGCACAGAGGCATGTAGCTAGAACAGTCTGAGACCTTCACATTCTGATCCACTGGCCAAGAAAGCCCACCCCATCCCTACCTGCCCTATGACACAGTTCCTCTAACAAGCCACATCTAATGCCACTACCTAAGTATTCAAATATGAGTTTCTGAGGCCATCCTTACGCAAACCACCACAGTGGGTTTGGGGGAGTCTCTCCCTGTAGTCTTGGCTAAACTAGAATTCACAAAGATCCATCTACCTGCCTCTACATCCCAAATGCTGGGATTAACGGAGTGTCTCACCAGAGCCTACGCATATCTCTTAAACTCTGAAGCAACTTCAAATGTTCTACAAATGGCTACCCATGTGTAAATTCTGTAGAATACTTTTGTGTGCAATGTTAGTGGGTTTTCTTTAATACTAGTTTAATGGCCTATCACACAATCAGAAAGCATTCACTAGTTAACCTTGGACTCAAAAGTCTTATTTTACCCTTGGCAAAAACATGTCGCGGGTGTGGAGAGTTGATTGCCTGCTCGAGCATTGGCTGCTCTGCTCTGCCGCGCAGAGGACCCAGGTTCTTCAGTCCCAGCACCCACGGTGACTTAAAGTGGCAGCAATTCCAGTTCCAGGGCCACTGGTGCCCTCTTCAGACTGAGAAGAGGCATCACATCAGGCAAAGCACTCACATAAATAAAAATGATTTTTTTTTTTAAGTAAAGCAGTCTAAACCATTCATTCTCATCTAGGTAGAAATTTATTTACTGAACAAGTTGGTACTATGTATTTTTAAACTGTTATGGAGATGTTTCTAGAATTGTGACATTAGAATATAATTTTTTTCTTTTATGCTTTCTTGCTTGCTTGCTTGTGTGTGGTCCCTGACATACATGCAGGCAAAACCACCCGTACACATCAAATAACAATAAAAAAATATTTACAAGCAACAACTCTTTCCAGCTGTTAGGACTAAGCCCCTGATGGATTGTTTCCTAGGGTAACCTCCAGCTGCTGCAGAACTGCCTTGCAGTTTTAAGTGGAGACACATAGGCTTCCCTCCGCCTTCTGCTGAAAAGGGCTGCCTTCAGATCTGTTTGTTTTCCTGACGACCTCCCATCTAAGCTCACTGGGAACAACAGAGACAGCGGGCACAGGGCATAGGCTCTTCTTCCGAGAGACGGTGGAGCGGCTCACCGGCCACAGCGCAGCGGCCTGCCACCTCGAACTCCACCTTCCAAGAAGCCCAAAGTCCAACCCTCTGTTCTCTAAGTAGCCTGTCTTAACTGTGTTTATTTCGTATGTGGCGATTCTATGGCTGAAGGCCTTATTTACCTTACAAGAGTCGCTCGTCCCGTTTTAACATTCTCAAAGTCCATTGTTCACACAGGATAAAGGTTGCCTTTCTGAATATTTTGTAAGCATCCTGTTTCCTTAGTTCTTTCATGTATCTGTGTAAGCATCTTAACGAAATTTACTTTGAATTAATGAATGAAAAGTTTTTGGGTCAGACTTTGTGTAAGCTTTATAAGTGTGATCTCTGAAGAAAAGCAGATGCGTTAGTATGTTTGCCTTAAACTTGTGGACTAAACCAACATTGTAAACGCCCAGAGACCCCCACGGCGTTCTTACTCCATGCTCCTTGTACCGCTCTGGAATTCGGGGGAGCCGTAATAAAACTGCTCCGGCATTATGCTTCACGCTGCAGGTCTTTTTCTTTTTCTGTTTCTATTTTCTTTTTTTCCTTTTGAAATGGCCAACCAGGTTCAATGAATTCTTTACCTCAAGTACAATGGCCCAGTCTTCTGGGTGCACTGTTTCAAAGTGCGGGAGCATTAGAGTCCCCGGATTCCTGACTCCAGTTCCTGTCTCACTAGATAACCATGGGACGTTTGTCAGCCGAGCTACTTGGTGGCTGCCAAGGCTGCATAGTAAGGTAAGAGGTACAGGGAACGATGTCTGCTAGGAGCCCGGGGGGGGGGGGGGGGGAGAGGTGTGCGGGACCAAAGGTGGGGTGCTAACAGGATGAAAGCCACGCCTGCTCTTTCTGACTGGCCCAGACATGATCCCCGTGTTCCCGGTCTAAAGTTGAGTTGGATGATGGACTTCTCTTATCTTTCTGTCTTACTCCTCTCCTGTTTGGAAACCACAAGGAGTTCTCCGGTCACCCCAGAACCGGTTCCTAGTTTGTTTACATTTCTCTAAACCATCCTGAGGATTCCGAGATTAGGATCCACCCAAGACCCAGATGCAGCCTCTCTGGGCGCAGCCTCTCTGGGCGCAGCCTCTCTGGGCGCAGCCTCTCTGGGCGCAGCCTCTCTGGGCGCAGCCTCTCTGGGCGCAGCCTCTCTGGGCGCAGCCTCTCTGGGCGCAGCCTCTCTGGGCGCAGCCTCTCTGGGCGCAGCCTCTCTGGGCGTCAGCCTCTCTGGGCGCACACTCTCTCTCCTCCCTGTGCTGGTTGCAGTGCTTGCTCTCGTGACTGGCATGGTTCCCCGTGCCGGGCGAATGTTGGTTTTCCTGTGGTCAGCCGAGACATCGTTTTCTTCCTTTGTGTGCTGGGCCTTCATTGGTAGAAATACACCCACTCGGTGTCCCAGTGGGTGAGTGCGGACCTGGGGCCCTGCTTCTGGATTCGGTCCGGCCCTCACCAGCTGCTCTTGAAGCCTCAATCCAGTAAGGACATGCTGACCTACCTCACGGGGATGTTGTGAGGTACCGTGCTGAAATGTGACGGTGCTGTGTAAACACACACACACACACACACACACACACACACACACACACACACGGGGGGGGGGGGGGGAGCGGGCAAAGCACACGACGCTTCTCTTACCCGTGGGTGGAGTGAGTGCTCCGAAACTTTTTATTGGATTTGTGCTTACTTTTTATTTACTGTGTAGGAGTGCTTTCGCCTGCCCATCGGTCTGTGGGCCCCATGTGAGCAGTGCAGGAGAGGGCCAGAAAGGGGAGAGGTGGGGCAGAAGAGAACATAGGATCCCCCAGAACCGGAGCTTCAATGTGGGTGCCTGGAAACCGACCGGGTCCTAGGGAGGAGCAGCCAGCGCGCTCAGTCACTGAAACATGTCTCCAACCGCCGAGGTCTATTTTCAGATGAGTGTGTGTAGCGTGTGAGGAGGGACCTGGAGAAGGCCAGAGGCGTGCTTGTGGGAGTCAAATCTCCTTCCACCACGTGGATTGTGGGGCTCAAACTCCAGCTGCCAGCCATGGGGCAAGTGTGTTCACCCCTGAGGAGACTTGGCAGGCCCAGGATTCATTGTGAGTGTGTGTCCTGGGGCCGGGGGTACTTGGTAGCAGCTGCATATACTCCCTTGGGGGCCTTGGGTAGGCCGCAAAGCCTACAGAACTAGAGGAGAGTGTGCAGGGCTTTCTCACCAACACATGGAAAAAATAATGTGTGCCGCGTGCCTGTGACCCCAGGACTGCTGCTGTGAGTTTAAGACCAGGCAGGCCCCAGAGGTGAACAGCTGCCTCTGAGAACAAGGGAGTGCAGGTGAGGTGGGGCACCCCTGTAACATCAGCTCGGGGTCCCCCTGTAACAACAGGGGGACCCCGAGTCTCCTGCCAGCCTAGTCTACACAGGAAGTTCCAGGCCAACCAGGGCTACATATGTGTGGCACCCCACTCCCACACCAAACTGTGGAGCAGCAGACAGGGTGGCTCACTGGGTAGTTACCTGCTGCCAAGCCTGAGAACCTGGGTTTGAGCCCCAGACCCCCTGGAGGGAGAACCAACTCCTAGAAGTCAGCCTCTGACCTGGACACGCACAGCACCCCCACATGCACAGGATTGGGTTTAGTTAATGAAACCCAAAGGAAAACGAATGTCTGTCCGTCCACACAATGTACTGTAAGGGGCATAGCTAGGAAAGTATGGTGCACATAGAGCGGGCCACTGACTAGCTCTCTGCTAGTCCCCTGAAACACGCCCACCCACTCTGGATTCACTCCTGATGAGGCTGGCGGGTTTGCCTACCGTCCTGGCAGTCTGGGGAGAGGTGGCACCACCAGCAGTGGCCAGAGGCCTGCAGTGGCCAGAGCCCAGGGGCAGAATTTACCTCCCTGGTTGGGGAGGCCCAGGACATGAAACTGAGCCCTCAACGCCCTGGAAAAGCAGTGGGGATGGGAAGGAGTTGTGTTTGGTAGTGTGAAGAGGGAGATGCAGGCACGTGCACGCGCACACACACACACACACACACACACACACTAGAACTGCTGGAGGGACTGGAATAGCTCCAGACACCCCACTCCCACTAAAGAGCCAAGTTTTCAGCACAAAAGAGACTTATTTACTTATTTGCCCCAGAGAAACAAAAGGCCGGGAATAAGAGACAGACAGGAGATAGAGGACAGAGGGGAAGGGCTCCTTATCAGGGTGGGGCGACCACCAAAGGACTCCTTCTGGAAAGAGGAGACAGGCTTCATCCTGGCAAATGGCAGTTTATGGGGTAAAATGGGAAAGCCCACGTTAAAATGAACTGTTTCAACTTGATTGGACGTGGTAATTGGGGTGGTCAAAGGGGGGCTTTGGTTGCTGGACTTGAATACTTTCATAGCTGGACCTCGGTAGTCAGCCTCTGGGGGAGGAAGTGACCAAATAACCTTGGTGGCCAGCTTTAGGAATGTAATCTAAGGGTATTTTAGCAAGGCAGAGGGAATGGGGGAGAAGGGCAAGGCCTTCTTGCTTCCCTTGCTCGCCCGATGCCTGCTGCGCTCCGGCTGCCTAGGCCTTCACTGGCTGGACTTATTTGGCCAGTGAGGTTGAAAAGCTGGGCCAAATGGAGCACGGTGCAGAAAACGGATGGAGGAGGTCCCAGCAGCCCGATTTTAGCAAGCTACTGCTGTCGGGTAAGGGATTCATCTGCTGAGGGGAAGGGAGGGTGGCATCTGTCAAGAGCCTGCCCCGCTCTCGCAGAGGACCAGAGCGGGATCATCATCTACTCTAGGCATCCCACCCAGGACAGCCTGTAATGCCCACTTCCGGGGAGCCGACACCTTTCTCTCGGACTGCACGTGTAAGTGCACACAGCGCACGCGTACATTGTTGTGTAACCCTTTCTCCACACCATGGGAACTTCTTAGGCTGGAGGCAACAGAACTCAAAATAGCTTCAGGAAGTTGCTGAAACCGACCTGCTCTCCTAGCGCCCACCTCCACCCCACCGTCCCAGGAGTGAACTGTAAAGGCTGCTGAGTGTCACCCTCAGAGAAGCAAGCTGCAAAGGAGCCTCTGCGAGCCGAGCAGCAGAGGTGGACATCAACTGAGCCTCCTGGAAGGGATGCTCTCCAGCCTGCTCCACAGCGGCCCGCCTGAGGGAGGCCCTGTGGCCCTGTGAACTGTTTCCCAGGCCGGGGAGGGCGCTGGAGATGCAGCTTGAAAAGGCAGAATAACGACTCCGAGATTGAATTGTTTGGGAATAAATGCCTAGGCCAAAAGCTTCGGCTCGGTCCCACTAGCTTGTACTCAATTCTCCACCCTTCTCTTCCAGGGCCTGCCACGGGGCTAGTTCGGACTCCTCGGGGTCATGTGACAGTGTCCATCAGCATTCGGGGGAACGACTCTATCCCAGTATCCTCTCTCCGTGCCGGAACTCCTAAGAGAACGGATCTTTTGGGTTCAGACTCCATCATAGAGACCTAAGGTCAAACTCAAGTTAACAAGAGGGTATCTAGCACCCGTTTCCAGGTTACCCCCAGCAAGACCTGTGTCTAGCACCAGTTACCAGGTTACCTCCCAACAAAAGTTGCGTCTAGCATCAAGTCTCCAGGTTACTGCTGGACAAGGCTGCACCCCCAAGTTACAAGCCTACCCCTGACACTTCACTTCCTAAGAAGTGAAGCACCAGTGAGGAGGAAAACGGAAGTTTGAGGCTGGCATTAGTCAATTACGGTAAAGGCTGCAATGGCCCCACCCAATCAGAAGTGCACTAGGCAAGATACCCCTTTCCGGCCTCTACAAATGCTTGCCTCAAAGGAGCCTGCCAGGCTCCAGGCTCTGGGTCAAGTCCCGTTCTCCTGCCTCGCAGACGGTGATGTGACCCAAACTCGAGCTTAAATAAAGAAATCCTAATGTGATTGCATCCGACTCGGCTCCTTGCTGGTCTCCTGGGGGTTCACGGACGTTTCTAGGCACACCACACCCACCTCCTTCCTATTTCCGGACTGAGCTAATAGGCCATCAGCTATTTTATTGACAGGTGATGCTTCCAAACAAGACCCAAGCGAGTGTCTCTATACAGCTGTCTTTGAGTCACCCCTGTTTCTTCCTGTAAGTCACCCCTCACCCTTATTCCTGTAATCAACTCCAATGAAACTCCTTGGTCCGCTGAGTTGGAGTTGGATTGTGGTGGTATCCAGACTGTGTCTGCTGTGGGCCCCCTATCCGGGGTGCATAGACCTGTGTGTTGCATCTCCCCGAGAACAGTCGTTTTGCACAACTCTTACTTAAAACAACAACAAAAGGAAACAAAACAAAAGTGTGTGACAGGAAGTGAGGTGAGACACTCGGTGTACTTTATTTACATTGTGTGGTGGAGCACGTCCACCCGCATCCGTCTTTTTCCTTTGAAACTCGGGGCGCTGAAGAGGCGTCTGTTGGGATTTAACTGTGACTGGGGGTAACTAAAACTGAGCACCCTAGACAGGAAGGACCATCCCCCACCCCACCTCACCACCCTACACCCAGAAGAAGACCTATTGGAGAGAGCTGTGCGCTATAAACCAGTCAGCTGGGCCCGGAGCCGGCGGCCGCCCTACCTCCCAAGGCCTCAGCCTGATCTCCAAGTAGAGCAGTTGGGGAGACAGAAAACTTGGAACGGGGCCTTTGATGTTCATTTCCTGGCAGATGCTCTCCCTGGGGACTGACTGGTGTCTTAACTGGTCAGAGCCCTGTCCTGTGGGTGGTCAAAGCTGTTTCAGCTGAGGAAAGAAGAAAGAAACAAACAAACAAAACGACATGGCGATCCTGGAGACCAGAAGCAGGATCTGTGACGACTGGATAGCACCAAAACACCATCACCGTGCAGATCCTGCAAAATGACTCGGGGGTTGAGAGAGAGCTGAGCTACATACATGTCATGGCTGAGTTTGTGGGTCAGAGAGGAAGGAACCTCAGTTGAAGAAATGCCTCTGTGAGATCTGGCGTTTTCTCAATTAATGCCAGCCGTCCCTGGGCTGGTGTCCCTGGGCTGGTGTCCCTGGGCTGGTGTCCCTAGGCTGGTGTCCCTGGACTGGTATCCCTAGGCTGGTGTCCCTAGGCTGGTGTCCCTGGGCTGGTGTCCCTGGGCTGGTGTCCCTAGACTGGTGTCCCTGGGCTGGTGTCCCTGGGCTGGTATCCCTAGGCTGGTGTCCCTGGGCTGGTGTCCCTGGGCTGGTGTCCCTAGACTGGTGTCCCTGGGCTGGTATCCCTAGGCTGGTGTCCCTGGGCTGGTGTCCCTGGGCTGGTGTCCCTGGGTTCCACAAGAGAGCAAGGCATGTGAAGCAAGCCAGTAAGCAGCCCTCCCTCACGGCCTCTGCATCAGCGCCCACCTCTAGCCCTGCTCGAGTTCCTGTCCCTAGGATCTGAAAGTGTAAGCCAAATAAACCCTTTCTTTCTTCCCCAACTTACTTTTTGGTCACGGTGTTTTGTGGAAGAAATAGAAAAACCCTACCTAAACCAGTAGTGTGGGACTGGATATTAAAAGGAAGGCCATTCCCTTGCGTCTGGTTGGCAACCGTTAGGATACAGGCGTGAGCCTCCATAGTCAGTGTAGCAATGCTTTGTGCCTGAGAACCTGTAGCGAGTTTCTATGTGTAGCTCCTAGGGCTGAGTGTGTAGCTCGGCAGGGTAGACGAACTTACTTGCCTTGGCATGCACAACACCCCTCCCCCCCCCCCCCCAGGGTCATCCCAGGCCATAAAGAAACCTTAGTCAGGCGGGAAGGGAAAGCTTGGGACAACACGGATGCTGCCAGAGAGAACGAAGAGCCGGTTCCCGTCCCACCCTCCCGAGTCCTAGGGCAACGACGATCATTGGAAATGGCTTGGGCCATGCGAGCGAGGCACCATGCGGACATCTATCTACTCTGCGTCCCGTGAAATTTTTGAGACACTCGGGGTAGATGTATCCGACCCAGAAGAACGCGAATCAGAATCGGCTAAGGAGAAGTGCAGACCATTCGGCTTAAAATGTGAAGGGATCGTAGAAGATTATAACTAAGGTACTTTACTACGACTGGGTGGTTGCCAGGGACTACACTGCAGAGAACCCCATCTTTGCAGCAGGATTCCATTTTTTGCCATTGAAATTCCTCGGAACCGGAAGGCTCTAACAAAGCAGTTTCTGTCAGTACTCAGGACAACCAAGGAGAGGAAGGAGCCGGTTATAAAGACGAGGAGGCTGAGAAAGGAGCCGATAGCGGAGAAGAAAAAGAGGAAGGAGTCAACAGAGACGGAGAAAAGTAGAAAACTAACGAGGGAGGAGAAAAAGAAGGCCAAGAAACCAGCTGAAGTCACACTGTGCTGCACGCACAGCGCCCTTTGGTTCCGTGGTGATAGCCTTGTGCAAGTGGAGGACTCGGACGGACACCTATCTAGCCAGCAAGAGAAGCTACTCTAGCCATAAACACGATTAGTGGAATCTCTGAGTTTATTATTGCTTGATACCCTGTTTCTTGGCTGTAACTGTTGTTGAAGTACGGCATATTGTAAATAAACTCCTTTTGTTTTATTTAAAAAAGAAAAGAAAAAGAAAAGAGAGAAAGAAAGAAAGAAAGAAAGAAAGAAAGAAAGAAAGAAAGAAAGAAAGAAAGAAAGAAAGAAAAGAAACCTTAGTCAGTTTATTCCATACATACATAGTGTGCTAGAGGTCACTGTGTGTCACTGCATGCCAGTCTCTGTCTCCTGCAGGCCAGGGAAAACAAAAAGAAAAAAGCCTCCTGAGGGCGTGGCGAATGCAGATGAAGACGCGCAATGGCTGTCGGTCCCGCGGAACCCGACGGGCCATGTCTCGAGTGGAGTGTCCGGCGTGGCACGCGATTGATTTCCTTGAGGGAGAAGCATCGCATCAGAGTTGTGGAGGGCGTGAGAGCGAGGCGGTCGCGCGGAGGGGGCGACCGTGCGTTTGAAAGGAGTGCGTGTGGAGGGAGAGGCTGGTGGCGAGTCGAGCAACTCATACTTACCTGGCAGGGGAGATACCATGATCACGAAGGTGGTTTTCCCAGGGCGAGGCTTATCCATTGCACTCCGGATGTGCTGACCCCTGCGATTTCCCCAAATGCGGGAAACTCGACTGCATAATTTGTGGTAGTGGGGGACTGCGTTCGCGCTCTCCCCTGAGATTTTAGTAACAAAAGTAGAGTTTGGAAGATGAATCTTAAAAGTTTTCCTTCGCTTACTATGTGACTAAACAGTCACGAAAGTGAAAATTACTGGCCTAGTAGGCACGTTGGATTTTTAGAAAAAGTAAGTGCTGATACTAAAGCTGCTAAACGCTATTGAGTGTTCAGATCAAACCCAGAAGGAGTGAGACAAACCAGTTTCATGAGAACTTCGGTTTGAGAAGCTTGGGGTTTTCATTTGTTTTTGCTTTTTTTCAAGACAGGGTTTTTCTGTGTAGCTCTGCCTGTTCTGGAACTCACTCTGTAGACCAGGATGGCCTCTTTGCCTCTCAATGCAGGGATTAGACGAGTGCTACCACTACCCAGCCAAAACTGGACATCTTAGTCAGTACGAGGTGTGGGAAGGCTCATTGTGGGCCTGAGCTGGCACTCCTGCCTGCTAAGGTGTGAGGGACCAGTAAAGTATACAATGTGCCTCCACGACCTTTTCTTCAGTTTCTGCCTTGATCCTACGTCTGAGCTGGCTTCCTTCAGTGATGTGGTACTGAAGGTTCTAAAAGAAACCCTTCCTCTCCAAGTTAGTGCCTTTGGTCCCGGGCCAGAAACCCTAAGACAGGCATCATTTGTTGTGACCCAATTAATTTCATTAGACTTGTCTGTGTGAAACGAAATGTAATGTAATATGGGGGGTTATGGGTCTCCCCTCTAATAATGTACTGCTGTTTTGCTACATTATCATGTTGTCAAGTTGCCTTCTAAATATTTATATTTATACCCAAGGATTTGTGTTGCTTTCAACTATCTGGTTGAAAACGTCAAACGTTTTTCCGCAGCGCATTAATGTGTTTACCACGGAGATCCACACCTCGTCAAAATGCAAAGAATAAGTAGCACAGAGTTGGGCGTAGTGGCGCACGCCTGTAATCTCAGCACTTGGGAGGCAGAGGCAGGTGGATTTCTGAGTTCGAGGCCAGCCTGGTCTACCAGGACAGCAGGGCTACACAGAGAAACCCTGTCTCGGGAAAAAAAAAAAAAAAAAAGAATAAGTAACAGCGCTCAGTTGCAGGTGAATGGTCTACATTGGGAACTCGGAAGAGGCCAGGCGGGAGGAGAGCTGTTAAGTGCTGTCTTCTGGACAGGACACAGCTGTGGCACGCATCACCTCACTGAAGCCGTGGTTACCAGCGCAGGAGGCTGAAGGGAAAGTTCAGTGGTTATGAACACTTGCAGAGGACTGGACTTTCCCTCCCAGTCCATCTCCCTGTAACTCCAGTTCCAGAAGTAGAGAAGGAGTATTTCCCAAGACAAAGTGCCAAGCTCAGCAAGAACATTAGTAAATACATTAGAGAAAAATCAAGGAAGATACTCTATCTTAACCTGTAACTTTTTCCCACACTCAAACACATGTGCTCATACATGTAAACTTGCAGGCGTATCACACATATCCACATGCTTTTTGCTTTTTTTTTTTTTTTAAATCCTCCTGGAACTCACTATGTAGATCAGGCTAGCTTTGAACTCACAGAGATCTGCTTGCCTCTGCCTCAGGCCCAGCCCAAAATAAATTTTAAATGTGTGTGTGTGTGTGTGTGTATGTGTGTGTGTGTCTGCCTGCAGAGGCCAGGAGAGTGTGTTGGGCCCCCTGGAGTTATAGTTATAGGCAGTTGTGATGCCTGATGTAACCTGGGAACCAAAGCTGGGCCCTCTACATGAGAACCACGTGCTCCTTAAAAAAAAAAAAAGATTTATTTATGTATTTATTTTATGTCTGTGACTACATGAGAGCTGTCTTCAGACTCACCAGAAAAGGGCACCGGATCCCATTACAGATGGCTGTGAGTCACCATGGCTTGACTGGGAATTGAACTCAGGACCTCTGGCAGAGCAGTCAGTGCTCTTACCCACTGAGGCATCTCTCCAGCCCCAGAACCAACTACTCTTAAGGGGTAAAGTGAGCTGTTTCTCCAGAATCCAAAACAAAATTTAAAAATTAGAGCTTGCTGGGTGGTGATGGCGCACACCTTTTTTTTTTTTTTAAAGATTTATTTATTTAGATGATTACACTGTAGCTGTCTTCAGACACACCAGAAGGGGGCATCAGATCCCACTACAGATAGTTGTGAGCCATCATATGGTTGCTGGGAATTGAACTCAGGAACTCTGGAAGAGCAGTCAGTGGTCTTACCCACTGAGCCATCTCTCCAGCTTCCAATGGCGCACACCTTTAATCCCAGTACTTGGGAAGCAGAGGCAGGCCAGTCTCTGAGTTTGGGGCCAGCCTGGTCTACCAACTGAATTCCAAGAGAGCCAGGGATACAGAGAGAAACTATGTAAACCTCCCAAAACTAGAGAACCTCCTCCAAACTAAAGCGTTCTTGGGCCAATGGTGGTGGGACACACCTGAAAGGCAGATTGACATTATCCTACTCTAAGGACAAACTTTCCATCCCACTTAGTGACTTCTGCCAACAGAGGAATGTGTCACCACACCATAGCTAAGCCCTGCCACTTTAAACCTGAGGTGAGGGTGTTGGGGGGCAGGGAAGACTCAACAGGCAAAAAAGCATTTGCTCACAAGCCTGATGACCTGAGTCCAGTCTCTAGATTCTCCTTCCTTCCTTCCTTCCTTCCTTCCTTCCTTCCTTCCTTCCTTCCTTCCTTCCTTCCTTCCTTCCTTTCCTCTTCTTCCTCCCCCTTCCTTTCCTTTCCTTATTTCTTTTGAAATGGCGAGTCAAAATCCATGGAATGCTTTACCACACGTACAGTGACCGGGTTTTCTGGATGTAATACACTGGGTGCGGCTGGACAGAGGCAGACGACACTTCGCTCCAAAATGCAGGCACAGCATAGTTGCCTGGATCCCATCCCTAGCTTGGCCAGTAGACGCTCGTCAACAGAGCCACTGGGAAGCTACCACGGCCGCATAGAAGAAAAGCTGTCTGCTAGAAAGAAGAGCTCTTGCCCAGGTGCCCTAGGACCCAAGGTGGGGTGCAAACCGCACACAGAGTCGGTGGTTCTGTCAGCTGGGCCTGGTCTTTCTCATGGGAGCGCATGTAATTCCCGTTGTTCCCAGTCTAAAGTTATGTTGGATGAGGGACTTTTTCCTTCTTAGTCCTCTCCTGTTTGGAAACGGCTGAGGGCCATGCAGGAGGAAGGGCTTTAGAACTCAGGGAATGCTGCCCACGGGTTAGCACAGCTGCGATGGGTACACCTTGGTTGAGGCCGACTCTGACGACTAACATCTCCCGAGGACTCCATGCTGTTAAGGAGTTCTCTGCTTGCTGCCCTCACTTCCCTCTTAACCCAAGAATTGTATGGAAACTCTAAGGGGGCGTCCAGCCCCTCACTTCACTGGGCAGCATCTCTGGCTCTCACAACAATCGTGCTGGATCGCTTTCAGTCATCGCTGCTGGAGTAGATCAATGATTCAATCACCACCCTAGGAAAGGACTTAGAGATGGCGATTGTCCACAATGACCTCTACCCTTAGTAAAACATTTGGAGGGCTGGAGAGATGGCTCAGTGGATAAGAGCACTGACTGCTCTTCCAGAGGTCCTGAGTTCATTTCCCAGCACCCACATGGTGGCTCACAACCTTCTATAATGGGATCTGATGCACTCTTCTGGTGTGTCTGAAGACAGCAACAATGTACTTAACGTATAATAAATAAATAAATCTTAAAAAATAAAAAATAAAAATAAACAAATCAGCCAGGCGGTGGTAGCACACGCCTGTAATCCCAGCACCCTGGGAGGCAGAGGCCTGCGGATTTCTGAGTTTAAGGCCAGCCTGGTTTACAGAGTGAGTTCCAGGACAGCCAGGGCTATACAGAGAAACCCTGTCTCAAAAAAAAAACAAAACAAAAAACAAACAAAAAAAACAAAAACAAAAACAAAAAATCCAAAAAACCAAAACAACAGCAATAACAAAAACCCAAATCTTTAAAAAAAAATTTGGAAAAATAAAACTGTTAGTGAAGCTAGGTTACAATATTTTTGCTACTGAATCTGATGTAGAAAATCTTAGGGAACAATTTGAAGTTCAGAAAGGTACACTTTTTTTTTTTTTTTGGATTTGTTTTTTTTTTTTTTTTTTTTTTTTTTTTGAGACAGGGTTCCTCTGTATAGCCCTGGCTGTCCTGGAACTCACTCTATAGACCAGGCTGGCCTCAAACTCAGAAATCTGCCTGCCTCTGCCTCCCAGGGTGCTGGGATTACAGGCGTGCGCCACCACTGCACGGCTAAAGAGGCACACTCTTAATAGTTAAGCGATTATGGTCAGGGACCAAGAACAGCGGCCACACTGGCTACCTGGACTCTCACTGAAGCTGGGCTGCTGCTGATTGAGTTCTTATACACATTTTGCCCTCGGCTTCCTGATGTGATTTATTAAGAATTGCTGATGAGTAGATGTGCATTCTGAGGATTTAAGGTAGCTATGTCTCATTTTTATATCAAAGTTTAGATTTGTGATTTTTTTTTGATTCTTATGAGATTACTTTTAAAGACAGATAGTACAATAATCAATCCTTTGTTTTTAACTGTACATTGCTGCCTGACAGTAAGAGAAGCTGGCTGAGAAAACTGCCTTGCTTATTTACACTTTGTTAATCTATAACAAGTTGCTTCATTATGAATGCACGTGGGTCCTTGGGAATCATTTGTTTTCTTTGCCAGTACTATGTAATATTATTCCTTGTGAAGTTATTGGGGAACATCATTTTCTCATAGTCATTCACTAGAAGAAAACTAAAATGTAATCACATGGTAATTTTACACTGCTTGAAAGATTTTGCTGAAATGTATAAGACAAGGGAGAAAAAATAAAGTTCTGTATGAATATGTGTAAAGTTTGTATGAAAATGTGTTGGAACTATGCTCCATCCAATAAATCTTTATACATATATGTATGCGTGTATGTATATAAAGCTTGCCTGCCTGTGTGTTGGAGCGTGCTTCATCCAGTTGTGTGTATATGTTTGTATGTGTAAAGTGTGAAATTCTAGGAATCTGTTGGAACTTTGTTCCATACACCCACCAGGTATGTGTGCATATGTGTATGTGTGCATATGTGTATATATACACATATGTGTATATGTGAAATGCTTGGAATGTGTGGATATGTATGTGTTTTTCTGTCTGCCTAAACATATTATTATTTGAATATGCCACTCTAGGCATCCCACCCAGGACAGCCTGTAGCGCAAAGAGAATACTTGACATTGGTCAAGGTGAACTTCTCCCAGCCCTTGTTGAGCATGGATTCCTTCAGGATCCTGCTCCACCTGGGCTGGAGAAGCTCTGAGTAAAGGTTAAGCTCATTGTTCTTCAAGGTCCATGAATTCCTGAATTAAGCAGGTGACCCACCCAGCTGCCCAAGCAGTAGAGTCAAGAACCACCAGATGGCTTCACCGGAACTCAGCCTGGGGGGTCTGGGGGGAAGGGCTTGCCCAAACTGGTAAAAGGTCTGACTGACATTAAAGTTCCAGCAACCCAGTTCGTAGTAGTGGCAGGCAGCTACGGAATACAACATTAAGTGTTAATTCTGACAGTCTTTTAAGATAATACAGATAAAAAGGGTTCTGTTTAATTGACAGGATGATAAACTAGGTGTTATGTCTATCTTATAGTTTATAATTTACAAAATGGTAATAATTATGCTCAATTGATATTTAGAGAAGACCACAGAATGGAGCAGGAGAGGACCTGAGACCACCTATCCTGATACCATGGTAGCTCTCTCACTAAGGGTATATTTCCCAAGAGACTAATTAATCTCTTTGGGACTGTTTTATTTGTAATACAGGAAGCCAAAAAGATTACCCCCTCAGACAAAAGGTAAGAGGCATCTGACAGACCAACACCAGACTCCATTGGCAGGTCTCGAGGGCATGGCAGCCCACGAATTTGACCAAGGTATGTAAGGTTAAGCAGGGACCAGATGAGTCACCTGCAGCTTTTCTAGAGCAGCTCATAGAGGCATTCTGCCAATATACATGCTATGAATGCAGGGGCTCGGAATATAAAGCTACTATGACAATGGCTCTTATAGACAGGGCTAGTAGAAATATCAGGAAAAAGCTTCAGAGGCTAGAGGGATTTGGTGCAGGTTGCTGAGAAGGTCTGTAGAAGGATTTAGTAGTGCAGGTTATTGAGAAAGTCTGTAGAGAGATTTAGTAGTTTGCTGAGACAGGGAGACAGAGGAGAAGAAACAGAGAAAAAGAAAGAAAATGACAGAGAAGGAAGGAAGCTACAGAGAATCCTGGCTGTAATAGTTAGAAAAAGCAGAAAAGGGAGACAGAAAAGGACCAATGTGCATACTATAAGGAAAGAGGCCACTGAGCCAGAGTGTGCCCTAAGAAATAAAAGCCGGGAGCAGGAATTCCCAGGTCTTGGGAAAAGTGCCCCCAAATGGCAAACCCAAGTGTTAGCCCTGGGTGAAGACAGCGACTAGGGGAGATGGATTTCCTGACCACCTCCCCCAACCCAGGATAACAGTGGGAGTGAAAGAGAAACCCACTCAGTTCTTGGTGGACACAGGGGCTCAACACTCGGTCTTCCAAGCCAATGGCGCTGTTTCCAAGAAAAGATCTTGGATCCAAGAAGCCCCTGGCACCAAAATGTATTCATGGACTACCCGAAGAACAGCGGACCTACGGATGGGATGGGTAAGCCCATTCATTTAGGGTCACCCCAGACTGTTCCTACTCTCTGTTGGAGTAAGACATACTCTCCAAAATGGGGAGGGGGACAGATATGCTTCCTGCCCAACGGGCTGCAGCTAACTGGCCCAAAAAGAGAGACTGACCCTTGCTGAAAGTCGCTACAGACCAGAGCAGTTTTCTCCATGATGGAAGCAGGTGCTGCTATGGTGGACAGCACAAATGTCATCTGGGTAGAAGAATCTTTACCCCCTGGCATGTCAATGCAGAAAGTAGAGCTCGTTGCCCTCACCAAGACCTTGGATCTTGGAACCAGCAAGAAAATCAACAGCCACATGGGTAACAGGTATGCCTTTGCCACAGCCCACATCCACAGGGATATATGCCAAGAGGACTGCTCACATCAGAGGAAACCAACAGGAAATCTTGGACCTCTTAGATGTCCTAATGAAGTCAGCCACTGTGAGTATTCACTGCCCAGGATGTCCAAAGGGAAAAGATTCAATGGGCAATAACCAGGCAGAGCAAGTACCTCCAGGAATGGATATGCAGGAGCCTATACTGATTATGGGTCTGTAAGAGACACCCATTGGGAAATGGGACAGAATTAAGAAACAGCCTCACTTTAAAAAAGGACTGAGATTGCTAACCACCCTAACCAACTATTACCGAGAGAGGGTGCACACAAGAAGGGAGAACTATACTCCCCAGAAAGTAAGCCAAAGAGTCACTAGTCCAAATGCACAGATGGACTCATTTAGGGGGATTAAAAAAAACTTTTTCCTGGCAGTTAAGGGACCAAATGTATATATTTATGACTCAGGTTTTAGGCTAGAGAGATAATGGAACAGTGTAAGATATGCCAGCAAGTAAATGCTTATGCAGTAAAGAGTAAACAGGGCAAAAGACCTAGAAGAGAACAGCCTAGAATATATTAAGAGATTTTATAAAAGCTAAGGCAGGAGAATATGGTTATAAAATATCTTCCGGCATTTATAGATACTTTTCTCTAGATGGATTGAAGCAGGAAACAGCTGCCAAGGTTAGAAGAAATTTTCCCCGAGTTTCAGAGTGCTCAAGGTAATTGGATCAGATCATGGTTCTGTTTTTGTTTCTAAGGTAAGTCAGAAATTGACAGAGATATTGGGGACTAATTGGAAACATTATTGGATGTACTGTCCCCAGGGCTCAAGGCAGGTAGAGAGAATAAACAAAACCCTATGAGAGACCTTAACTAAATTGACCTTGGAGACTGGCTCAGGCTGGGTGGTGCCTCTCCCCTCGTTTCTGAAGAGCCCCTACCATTTTAACCTGACCCCCCCTAGAGATCCTCTTTGATACCTCAACTCCTTTGGTGTCCACTGGGCCCTCCCAGGAGGTGTCCCACAATATGAGATTTGTCGTAAATGCTCCAGGCATGCCAGAAACTCCTCACTGCTTCCAGATGGGCACTGGATCTGTATAAGAAGGCTTCAAGAACTGTTGCTGGAACCCTGATGAAAGAAACCCTCACCAAATTGACCACAGAGACTGGTGTTAATGATTAGATAGTTCTCCTACCCTTTGTGCTCTTAAGGCCTTTTTTCTCTAGGCTCAAGACCCTCGAGTGGGTGAGGCAGCAAGCGTGGAAGGCCTACTCAGGAGAAAGAGACTTGCAAGTCGTTTCCAAGTTGGAGGTTCGGTCTACGTTAGACACCACTGCGCAGAATACCTTGAGACTTGATGGAAAGGCTCTTATCCTGTACTCTTGACCACCCTGCTTTCTGCTTTGATGAGACCCTTTGTAACTTTACTCCTTTTGCTTACAATTGGAACCTGTGTGATTAACCGGTTAATAGTTTTTATTAGGGAACGAATAAGTGCTGTGCAGATTCTTATGCTATGCCAACAATATCAGAGATTTAGGGTAGGACAATCCAGAATATATAGAGTCAGAGATTTAGCTTTATAGTTCTAAGATTAGAACTATTAACAAGAGAAGAACTGGGGAATGAAAGGATAAAAAATTATACAGCCTAACTCTAATGACCCCAAGAACTCAGAAGTTTAAAATGCTATCTGGCTTTGTTAGAAACTAGGTAAAAGGTCACATTCCAGAGCCCGCCCTTTGTTGAGACCTAGCAGAAAGGCCTTGAATAGGTGATCCTGGCCCCATAAGGTAACTGGAAATGGGCTAAGCTTATCTTGCTTCTGTAAACTTATGCCATTACCCCTATGCAGGAGTTCACGCAACTATAGACATTCAAGAAAATAGGAAGCTAATTGGTCCACTGAGTGCTGGGCTCTGATAATTTAAACTGATTGGCCTAAAAACTATAGAGTGGTACAAATCATTGGCTCGCATTTCGCGGGCTCTCCATGCTAAGAAATGATTGGTTTGTGATTCGAGGGCTTTGTCATAAACTTATAAAAGCTGTCGCAATTCGGCACTTGTGGTCCACAGTCCTCTAGCCCTGCGCGGTGTATGGCTGTGGAACCCAGAATTCTGGAATAAAGAAATCCTCATGTTATTGCATCGAGACCGTTTCTCGTGAGTCATTTGGGTGTCGCCTTCCGGGGCGTGGGGTGCTGGGGCACCCTCATTTTGGGGGGTCTTACAGTATCCGGACTTTTGTCTGCTGTAGGCCCCCTATCCGGGGTGCATAGACCTGTGTGTTGCATCTCCCCGAGAACAGTCTTGTTGCACAACAACTCTTACTTAAAACAACAACAAAACGAAACAAAACAAAAGTGTGTGACAGGAAGTGAGGTGAGAAACTCTGTGTACTTTACGTTGTGTGGTGTGGTGGAGCATGTCTACCCACATCTGTCTTTTTCGTTTGAAACTCGGGGCGCTGAAGAAGCATCTGTTGGGATTTAACTGTGACTGGGGGTAACTAAAACTGAGCACCCCAGACAGGAAGGACTATCCCCCACCCCACCCAACCGCCCTACACTCAGAGAAGACCTATTGGAGAGAGCTGTGCACTATAAACCAGCCAACTGGGCCCGGAGCCGGCCGCCGTACCTCCCAAGGCCTCAGCCTGATCTCCAAGTAGAGCAGCTGGGGAGGCAGAAAACTTGGAAAGGGGCCTTTGATGTTCATTTCCTGGCAGATGCTCTCCCTGGGGACTGACTGGTGTCTTAACTGATCATAGCCGTGTCCTGTGCTTGGCCAAAGCTGTTTCAGCTGAGGAAAGAACTGACTGGTGTCTTAACTGGTCAGAGCCGTGTCCTGTGGGTGGTCAAAGCTGTTTCAGCTGAGGAAAGAAGAAAGAAAGAAACAAACAAAACGACATGGCGATCCTGGAGACCAGAAGCAGGATCTGTGTCGACTGGATAGCACCAAAACACCATCACCGTGCAGATCCCGCAAAATGACTCGGGTGTTGAGAGAGAGCTGAGCTACATGTCATGGCTGGGTTTGTGCATCAGTTTGATGTCTGCCGGGAGCCAGCCCCAGCAGAGGTGTTTCTTCTTGGTCCTTCTTGAGGCAGAGAAGGGGGGAAGAGTGTCGTCAGGGGCACGACTTTGTGTTACAAACTTCTGGGGTAAGACTTCGTCTCAAGGAAAATTTAGGGTTGCTTGATACCCTGTTTCTTGGTTGTAACTGTTGTTGAAGTACGACATATTGTAAATAAACTCCTTTTGTTTTATTTAAAAAAAAGAAAAGAAAAGAAAAAGAAAAGAGAGAAAGAAAGAAAGAAAGAAAGAAAGAAAGAAAGAAAGAAAGAAAGAAAAGAAACCTTAGTCAGTTTATCCCATACACACAAAGGGTGCTAGAGGTCTCTGTCACTGTGCACGAGTCTCTGTCTCCTGCAGGCCAGGGGAAGGAAAAAGAAAAAAAAAAAAGCCGCCTGTGGGCGTGGCGTATGCAGATGAGATAGCGCAATGGCTGCCGGTGCCGCGGAACCCGACAGGCCGTGTCTCGGGTGGAGTATCCGGCGTGGCACGCGATTGATTTCCTTGAGGGAGAAGCATCGCATCAGAGTTGTGGAGGGCGTGAGGGCGAGGTGGTCGCGCGGTGGGGGAGACCGTGCGTTTGAAAGGAGTGCGTGTGGAGGGAGAGGCTGGTGGCGGGGCGAGCAACTCATACTTACCTGGCAGGGGAGATACCATGATCACGAAGGTGGTTTTCCCAGGGCGAGGCTTATCCATTGCACTCCGGATGTGCTGACCCCTGCGATTTCCCCAAATGCGGGAAACTCGACTGCATAATTTGTGGTAGTGGGGGACTGCGTTCGCGCTCTCCCCTGATTTTTACGGTTCCTAAAGACAAAGCAAATTCGGTGGAGGTTGCTCATGCTATCTATCAGCTCCTTAGTGCTTCCTGCTTTCGTTTTTCCTTCTGTTTCTCTCTAGGTCCTAGGACAGCGCCAAGTCTCTCTCTTTTCTTCCTGTTAATAAATAGCTCCTTTGCTCCAAGCACCAGCGCCCACGTGCCCTTACAATCAGCTCGGGCACCCCAGAGAAAGGAGACGTAGGACTTCTCAGCCAACTTCACCTGGAGGACCCGCAAGCCGGCCAGCAGGGACGAGGGCTTTTCCTCGAAGGGTTTCATCCTCAGCCGATATGCAGGGTACATCTGTGCAGTTCCTCTCTGATCAACCTTCTAATCCAGCACCTCTACTTTTTCTGAGGTCCCCAGGTCAGATGACTGCCACCCAGCCTGACAGTTCCTTCCTTCCTTCCTTCCTTCCTTCCTTCCTTCCTTCCTTCCTTCCTTCCTTCCTTCCTTCCTTCCTTCCTTCCTTCCTTCCTTCCTCTGGCCTCTGCGCACAGGTGGCAGACACAAACACATGAACATCTAAATCCCGATGAGGGGATGGTTCTCGTTGGTAGAACACTTGGCAGGAAGCGCATGATGTGCTTGCTGGGAGCGGAGCGGAGCGGGGCGACACCTTAATCTCATACTGCATACTGTTGTCAGTCAGGTGAGGGAGGTCGCTACCAGTTCCAGGCCAGCCTAGGTCGCTGAGTGACAACACCCTGTCTTGAATTCCCTCCCAAAAGCTGGTTGAAATGATCCCAAGAAAAGGGAATAAGTACCCCCTCTTTTCTAGGTAGGTCAGGTGGCAGTCGCTTCTCCCAAGATGGAGTGAGTAGAGAGCACGGTCAACCCTGGGGGCTGGCTGAGACCACAGTTGAACCTGTCCACACACTCAAACTCCAGGCCTCCGAGGCCGCACCTTCGTTATCCCTAAGGCTGGGCTCTGGGGCTGCTTCTAGGTCAGCGATCTCTTTGGTTCAAGCTTCTAGTGTCCGTCGTGCAGAATCAAAAGCTAGTTCTAGGTGCTGGAAGTCGATATATTCGGACGCCAGAGTGGTCATTTCCATGAGGGCCCTCTTCTAGGTTCAAGTCACTTCTTAGTAACCTCACCTGCCGGAAAATGGCCGTCCAGCTTTATCACTAGGGCAAACCTATGGTTGGAACATCGGATTTTTGGGTCCAGAAGGTATCTATATCCTGGGAGTGAAAATGAACAGGGGACACGTACTTAGATGGTTGTCACCGGAACAGAAAGGGAGATGACACGTCCCTTTAAAAAAAAAAAAGTTAGGGCGGTGTCTCAGCAGTTAATAGTGTTGGGCTGCTCTTCCAGAGAACCCGGGTTCAAATGCCAGCACCCACACAGTAGTAACTCACAACTCTAGCTCCAGTTCTAGAGGATCTGATGCTCTCTTCTGTCCTCTATTGGGCACTGTACACATGTGATACAAAGACAGACACACAGGCAAAACACTTAAACACTCAACAAATCTCTTAAGTAATAATACTAATAATAATTTATTATAGCCGTGCCGTGGTGGCACGCGCCTTTAATCTCAGCACCCGGGAGGCAGAGGCAGGCAGAATTCTGAGTTCGAGGCCAGCCTGGTCTACATACAGAGTGAATTCCAGGACAACCAGGGCTACACAGAGAAACCCTGTCTCGAAAAAACAAACAAACAAACAAACAAACAAACCAATAATTTATTATAGCCAAGACCGTGGTGGTGCATGCCTTTAATCCTAGCTCTTGGGAGGCAGAGGCAGGTGGATTTCTGAGTTCGAGGCCAGCCTGGTCTACAAAGTGAGTTCCAGGACAGCCGTGACTACACAGAGAAACCCTGTCTCGAAAAAAACCAAAATAATAATAATAATAATAATAATAATAATAATAAATGTATTAGTAGTAGTATTGTTATTAATTTTGTTTTTTTTTTTCAGACAGGGTTTGTCTATATAGCCATAACCATTCTGGAACTCTCTCTAGAGACCAGGCTGGCGTGGAACTCAGAGATGCACCTGGCTCTGCCTTCCAAGTACTGGGAAGAAAGGAAGGGAGAGAGAGAGAGAGAGAGAGAGAGAGAGAGAGAGAGAGAGAGAGAGAGAGAGAGAGAGAGAAGGGAGGGAGGGAGATAGGAAAGAAAAAGAAAGTAAAGAGAAAGGAAGGAAGGATGGAAGGAAGGGGGAAGAAAGAGGGAAAGGAAAGAAAGAAAAAGAAAAAGAAACAAAAAGAACGGAAGGAAGGAAAGAGAAAGAAAGGAAAGGGGAAACAAAAAGAAAGGAAAGAAGGAAAGGAAAGGAAGATCGTTTCCTGTGTGTGGATGTTTTGCCTGCATGTATGATTGCGACTTGAGCCCCGTTTCCATGGAAGAGCAGCCACTGCTCTTAACCTCTGAGCCATGTTCCCAGCTTCAGGAGACTCTCAAAAGTCGAGTTCAGTATAATCTCAATTAACCTGGGCTGCTGAAGTCGGGAGAACCACACCCCAGTTCTCCTGACATGCTGGTTTCAAGTTTGAAGCACTGGTCCTGTGTTTTGTTTTTCACCTTGGTCGCAATTAAATCAAGGGTCCCAAGGTAACGTCAACAAGTCTGGTGGCCAGTGCCTCCGTTTAGAAGCACTACCGGGGTCCCGGCACCCGGGGCCTGTCAAATGTGGTGCTGGTCAAAAGCCTGATCCCGGGATTTTTGATTGAGCATTTTTATCTATTTAATTCGTTGGTGCTGTGGATCGACCTCAATGTTAGGCATGTCCTCTCCCACCAAGCCCCTACCCAAGCCCTAGTTCTTGTTCGTCAGCGATTTGAGACAGGGTCTCACTGTGTAGCTCTGGCTGTCCTGGAACTCGTTTCAAAGATCAGCCTGGCCTGGAACTCCCAGAGATCCCACTGCCTCTGCCTCCTGAGTGCTGGGAGGGATTATCTGGCACAAAGTCCAAGTTTTTTCATTGAAATTTCAGGAGCAGGCCGCACTCTTGTTTCTGCTGCCTCACAATATGCTCAACAAATTATGTTTATATATATATATATATATATATATATATATATATATATATATATATATATATATATGTGTGTGTGTGTGTGTGTGTGTGTGTACATATATACATAAACATATATACACAAACATATACACACATATACATATATATCATGTACATATATATACACACACATACACATACATACGCACAAATTCTTTTACAAAAGTTTCTTTTTTTTTTTAAAGATTTATTTATTTCATTTATATGAGCACACTGTAGCTGTCTTCAGACCCACCAGAAGAGGGCATCAGATCCCATTACAGCTGGTTGTGAGCCACCAGGTGGTTGCTGAAAATTGAACTCAGGACCTCTGGAAGAGCGGTGTTCTTAACCGCTGAACCATCTCTCCAGCCCTTTACAAAAGTTTCTTGAACATTGCCTTGTTGTCATGACAAAAACATGGAAAAGTCGAACGTGGATCCCCAAAGTTGAGAAAGTGACAATAATTTCCTTTGCCTATTTGTAATCATCAGCATACGGCAGTTATACGCAATAGTGGATTCATTATGACGTTTTCATGCTCGTATACACAATGTATTTCAACCGTGCTGTGCTCACGGCTCTGGCCACTCTCCTGGTCTCCCTCACACTCTTGCAGATTCCTTTCCTCTTCCCAACCGGTTTTCCTCCTCCACTTAATTTTTTTTTTTTTTTTTTTTTTTTTTTTTTTTTACTTAATGTGTATCCATGTACTCCTGAGCGTATGTAAGTATGTACATACGTATGTATGTGCAGCATACCAACCTGTGTGCCAGGACCTGTGCACGTCAGAGGAAGATACGGGATCCCCTGGAACAGGGGTTGTGCTGGCTTGTGCTAGATACAAGTAATCGTCCTGTGAGAGGAGGGAACCTCAGTTGAGAAACTGCCTCACCCAAAAGATCAGGCAGGAAAGCGCCAAGGGCCTTTTCTTAATCCGTGGTGACTATGGGAAGGTCCAGCCCAGAGTGGGGCGGTGCTACGCCCTGGGCTGGAGGTCCCGGGTGCAGTAAGAAACCTTGGCATATACAAATCCCCTATGGATGATGGCATCTACGCAGGATCAGAAGTTTAGGGTCATCTCAGGCTCCCGATTGCATAGTGCAACCAAAAGTTTAGCATCGTCTTAGGCTATAGGCTACATAGTGAGGTCACCCTAAGCCGGTCTCAATCCCTTGCCCGCCAAAAAAGAGCGAGAGAGCCAGAGCGCGAGAGCGCGAGGGCGTGGCGTATGCAGATAAATGCGCGCAATGGCTGCCGGTCCCGCGGAACCCGACGGGCCGCGTCTCGGGTGGAGTGTCCGGCGTGGCACGCGTGTGATTTTCGTGAGGGAGGTGCATCGCGTCAGAAGTGCGGAGGGCGTGAGGTCGAGGCGGTCGCGCGTAGGGGGCGACCGTGCGTTTGAAAGGAGTGCGTGTGGAGGGAGAGGCTGGTGGCGGGGCGAGCAACTCATACTTACCTGGCAGGGGAGATACCATGATCATGAAGGTGGTTTTCCCAGGGCGAGGCTTATCCATTGCACTCCGGATGTGCTGACCCCTGCGATTTCCCCAAATGCGGGAAACTCGACTGCATAATTTGTGGTAGTGGGGGACTGCGTTCGCGCTCTCCCCTGGCTTTTTCCTGTTGAAAGATAAAGAGTTCTTAGCTTACCCGCAGGTTCATACATGGGGTGAAATGTTGCTCTTCTACGTTGTGGTTGGAGGAGAATCCTGCTCGTGAGTATTATTTTGGTCCTGTTCTGTACGACCACAGGCTGAGTAGGGGCTCAAGCTACACGCTTCCCTGGTCTATGCACCAGCTCTTTTGGGTTTCTGTTCTCAATCCCATCAGTGGCATGGACTACCACGTGGAAGTATATATATAACCCACCTAAACCTTTCCTCCCCAAGTTCATTCTCGCTGTAGTGGTTCCAACAGAAACCCTAACTAGACAGTATTGGGAATCATGGTCGCCAGTACAGAAAGGAAAACAATGCATCAGTATGGCTGTGTACTGCATTTATACAGTGACCCCGGAAAGAGGATAGCTTCATGGATTCCCCAAGAATTCGAGATATAGATAGGTACAGCCACCGTGTAGGTGTTGGGAATCAAACCCCGATCCTCTGCAAAGAGCAGCCAGTGCTTTTAACGACTGAGTCACTTCTTCGGTACCCCTCCTCTACCTAAATGTCTTGTTTGGTCTGGGTGGGTTTGACTGGTTTGGGGTTTGCTGGCTGGCTGGCTGGCTGGCTGGTTGGTTTCGTTTGTCCAGGCTCAGAACACGAAAGATGATGTGTACGCAATCGGCCGAAGAAGACTCGGACCAAGGAGTACTGTTCACACACTGGCACTGACACAACTCAGGCCACCTGGCGTCTCCCCGCGTCCTAATCAGGAGATCTAAATCCTCTAACGCCCAGGGTTTCTTGGCAAACTCGTAACCGGAGTCAGTCCCTCATTCTTGCTCGGCTCGCTTCTGAATGTTCTTACTGAGGCTTGAAGCCAACGATCCAGCAAGCCCCGTCTAACTTTCTGATAATCACCCACCTAACTGTTGTTTGGAGCAGGTCGGTGGGCAAACTGTTGACAGAACCAAGTTCCCATCAGGAGAGAGCCTCTGGACATTAGCTGATGGACCCAGACCGGGGCCTCTCATGTTGACTCCCTCCTCCTCCTCCTCCTCCTCCTCCTCCTCCTCCTCCTCCTCCTCCTCCTCCTCCTCCTCCTCCTCCTCCTCCCCCTCCTCCTCCTCCCCCTCCTCCTCTTCTTCCACCACCACCACCACCACCACCACCACCACCACCACCACCACCACCACCACCACAAGCAAAGGAGTAGTGATCTGTCTGTTCCATTCTCTCAGAGACAAATAGGAACGAATCACTGCCCAAGCTTTCTGATTCTGGGGAAATGTCTGTTACAGACAAAGCGAAAATAAAAACTGCCAACAGCAAAGCCAAAATGAAAACGCAAGGCAAAAGCGAACCAAGCATTCCCTCGGAAAGGTCTGCACGAATATCCCCACAGGTCTTTGCCACGTGGGGACCCAACTCCTCAGGCCTTGCTGTAAGGAGAGCCGTCTGCATTCCATGTGTGCGCCTTTCCTCAGAAGAGGCCTGGTCACCGCCGGTTTTGGCTTGGTGACCCGGACCTAATAAGTAAAGCAGGTGTCTCAGTCAGGGTTCCTATTACTGCGACAAAACACCACGAGCAAGGCCACCTGGGGAGGAAAGGGTTTATCTGTCTACGCTTCCACACTGAAGGAACTCGGGACCGTGACTGCTGTGTACTGGCTTGTTCCGGATTCATGCCTTGCTCAGCCTACTTTCATATAAAACCCAGGACTGCCAGTCCAGGAGTGGCCCCACCCACAATGGGCTGGGCCCTCCCCCACCAAACACTCATTAAGAAAATGCCTTACAGGCAGATGTTTTTCTTTTTCTTAAAGATTTATTTATTTGTTATATGTAAGTACACTGTAGCTGTCTTCAGACACACCAGAAGAGTCTCCTTATGTCAGATCTCCTTACGGATGGCTGTGAGCCACCATGTGGTTGCTGGAATTTGAACTCAGGACCTAGGGGGGAGCAGTCAGTGCTCTTAACTGCTGGGTCATCTCAGCCCAAGAAAATATTGGATCTTGCGTGTATGGACATTTTGCCTGTGTGTGTGTTTGTGTGTGTGTCTGCGTGTATGTCTTTGCACCACATGTATGCAATGCTTGTGACTGCTAGAAGAGTGTGTTGGGACTTACAAACAGTTGAGAGCTGCCATGTGAATGCAGCTTCCTCTGGAAGAGCAACTCATACTCCTAACCGTGAAATTTTCTCTCCGGTCCTTGCCAATGCCATAACTTTTGGTTGGTTGGGTTGCTTGTCTATATTGCTTTTTAGCAGGCCTGGAACACAGAAAACTTTCTACTTCTCTCTCACACGTGTATCCCCATGTCCAACACTGGCTACCTGTGCTGTATTGGGGGTGAGTGGGGGGAGCAAGGCCGGACTTGCAAGGTACGCTCTTCAAGTCAGAATACAGTCTACTCCCCCCCTTTGCTCTGCAAGTCAGAATACAGTCTACTCTCTCGTCTAAAGGCTTGCCTAGCTAGGGCTGCTTTCCAAACTTGATATCAAGGCTGGTGCTGTGCAGAAGCCACCACAGCAGATCTTCTTTTGCAAACCGCATGAGATCAGGGGAGAGCGCGAACGCAGTCCCCCACTACCACAAATTATGCAGTCGAGTTTCCCGCATTTGGGGAAATCGCAGGGGTCAGCACATCCGGAGTGCAATGGATAAGCCTCGCCCTGGGAAAACCACCTTCGTGATCATGGTATCTCCCCTGCCAGGTAAGTATGAGCTGTAGTCGCCGCGTGCACATTTTCCCTTACTACACACCCACTTCCAACATACGGTCCCCGCGTCCGCGCGTCCGCTTCGCCGTCATGACCTCCAGACTCGATGCTGTCTTATCCTCCCTTACGCAAATCACACCCACCTCGTACGACTATATACGCGGGACACAGCCCGCCTCCATCCACGGGACCGGCAGCCTCTGCGCGTGACCTCATCTGCATACGCCCCGCCTTCGCCCTCACAGCGGAGGCCCTGCGGTCCGGCCTCCCTGCCGCTCTGCGGCCCCGCCCCGGGACTCCGCCCACTGTGCGCGCAACGCCAAGGGACAGCCCCTACGGAACCTGAAGGGACTCCGACACTGGGCCGACACCGGAGCCGAAGGACCGACCACCCTTTAGACAACATCCGTGGGGACACTGTCCGGATCTCGTTTGCGCTCAACTTCCAGAAACACGCTACGCCGGGGTGTCCATGAGGTGTCGACCAGAGCCTATATTTCCAGCACAGTGCAGCACAAGGAGGAACAAGAGTTCAGAGTCACCTTCGGCCAGGTAGAGACTGTGAGGCCTGCTTGGGCTCACAGGGGCTATGTCTCAAAAGAAAAAAATAATTCACCTGAAGGGCTGATGGCTTAGCCCGTTCAAGTGCTTGCTACAGAGGCATTGATGCTGAGGGAACGGCAAATCTCAGTAAGGTCCAGGACAACCAAGGCGGTTACACAGAATAACCCAAAAAGAAAATCAAAAACCAAAAAGAAAACAAAAAGAGAGAGAAGAATACTTTTAACAAAATTCCCATTAAGATCGACCAAGGGATGGACAGAGTAGCCCCTTCCTCTGCTTTGCCAGTAAAGTTAAACACACAGCTCACCTCCCCAGGGGAATGAGGTGCTGAAGTGGTCTTCTTGAAACGCCAGGAATGCTGTGGTTTTACAACCTGGTGATTCTTGGATGTCTGCTGAGACAGGCTCTTCCCATATCGTCCAGAATTTTTTGTATTTACTTATCCCAGGCCCTTTCCCCTAAATCTTGAGCATTGCTTTTAGGCCATAAAACCCATTCTTATGAGATAGTCACCTGTGCTTTCCAACAGCTTGAGTGACTTCTGTGCTAGCTTAGGGCCAGGCCAACCCTGAGTCCCACAGGCGTTGTGTTTACTTCAGTCAGGATACACACACCAAATCTTGCACGCCCTGTCTGTGTCAAGAGTGGCCATTCTTGTGAAAGAACCCACGTGGACTATGTAAATGACCTCAATGTAAACATGTACACGTGTAATGTAAACTTGTAACATGTAAAATTGTACACTTGGGACTGAGTTAAATGGTATCTGACTGTGGGGGTGGTGTCCAGCCAGAACACTCCGGACCTGACCCTACTGATGGCCACAGGATTGTGGAGTTGAGGAATCAGGAGTGTGAAGCTGGGGTCAGGAGCATTGCTCACAGTTCCATCCCTTGTATAATATTCTACTGGGTCTCTGGAGTAAGCCTCACTCAACCAGGCCGCAGACTGCCTTTCACAGTCCCACAGGGGGTGGGGTGAGGAGACGAATCACCCCCCTTTTTCAGAGGAACCCCAACGCCTGACAGGGCTGGTGGAGTCTCTCATGTTTCCCCATCACACATCCTGGGGTGGCTGTCAGCAATTGTTGCAGACAGTCTTCACTACTGAAGAGCGTGAAAGAATTCTTCTGAAAGCAAGGAAAAATGTCCCTGGGAATGACAGGCACCCCACCCAACTGCAAAATGAGATAGATGCAGGTTTCCCCTGATCCATCCCGGATGAGACTACAATGCAGCTGAAGGTAGGGAGAGCTTGAAAGCCTGTCACCAGGCTCTAGTGGCGGGTCTCCATGGTGCCACAAGGAGGCACTAATTTGGCAAAGGTAAGAGAAGTTCACCAGGGCCTACCGAGCCCCCCATCAGTATTCCGAGAAAGGCTGATGGGAGACTTCAGGAAATACACCTTTCGACCCGACTTCAGAAGGTCAGAAAGCATTGGTAGCCGTGGCTTTTATAGGACAGTCAGCTTCAGATATCAGAAAGAAACTTCAGAGGTTAGAAGGAATGCAGGATATGGATTTAAAGGACTTGGTAAAAAAATAAAAAAGCAGAAAAAGTGTATCATAAGAAAGAGACAGGAGAAAGAGCAGAGAAGGAGGAGAGAGATGCTAAGAAAGACAGATGAGAAAAGAGACAGGAGAAAAACTTGACCAGGATCTTGGCTGCAGTAGTAAAAAGAGAAAATAGAGACTTTAGAAGACAGACAGGACCTAGGCAGACTAGGAACCTGGGCAACAGGGCTCCACCTCCAGGTGGTCGGAACCCTCTTGACAAAGACCAATGTGCAATTTGCAAGGAAAAGGGGCATTGGGCTCGAGACTGTCCAGGAAAGAAGCAGCAAGAACCAAAAATTCTTGCATTAGAAGATGAGGATTAGGGGGGACAGAGTTCAGACCCCCTCCCCAAGCCTAAGGTAATGTTATATGTGGAGAGAACTCCAATAAATTTCCTAGTAGACGAGGAGCTAAACACTCCATGTTGCTACAACCATTAGGGAAACTAAAAGACAAAAAGACCTGGGTGTTAGGGACAACTGGGCAAAAACCTTAGTCATGGACTACCCAAAGAACTGTAGATCTGGGAGTGGGATGGGTAATCACTTATTTCTAGGGATCCCAGAATGCCCTGCATCCTTATTGGGTAGGGACCTCCTCACGAAGATGGGAGCACAGGTCTCTTTCAAACAAAGGAATCCCGAAGTGTCCATTGAGAGTAAACCAATTACCATTTTAAGTGTCAAATTAGAAGATAAATATAGATTATTTTCTGCTGAACCAAAGTCAAGTGAAAACATGTAACACTGGTTACAAAAGTTTCTTCAGGCTGCATCCACCCCAGGGGTCTAGTCCAAACCGCCCTAGGGGAGAGGGTGTAGTGGGAGCCTTTATATTTGGATCAAAGTATCCTTCTATTTCCCAGTTGGCTGGAGTCCCAAAGGCTATTTTTCAAATGTCTGGATACAGGGGGGGGGGGGGTCCACCATGTCCTTGGGGGATGAATAGCTGTTACTGACCACATCACATCCCCGGCCTGTGACAGGACCTGTGTCCTTGGGGGATGGATAGCTGTTACTGACCACATCACATCCCCAGCCTGTGACAGGACCTGCCGTGTTAGTTGTTGCAGCAAGTGGGGATTAGTACTGGTTGTTACCATCAGGGTAGGGAGCTAGACGACAGAGGTGAAGCTTGAGGGGCTCTCAGTCCTTTCAGCGTTTCATTCATGGTCAGGGGTTGGTGTTAATTTGACTTGTGAGGTGTGGATTTGGGCAGAGATTCCTTCCACCATTATGGCCGTCGGTGTGGTCAGGAGCACAAGGTAGGGGCCTTTCCACCTGGTCTCGAGGTTCCCAGCTCGGTGGCGCCAGATGTATACCAGTCCCTGACCTGGAAGCAATGTGGGATCTGCAGGTCTCCTTCTCTGGAGTAAGCCTCTTGGAGCCATTTCCACATTCGCTGCCTCACCCACTCAAGTGCCTTGAGTCTAGAGAATAAAGGCTGAGAAAGCACTGCATCAGCATTGTGTACTTGGGCAATTTCGATCAGTGGAGGACCCCCACCCTGTATTCGTAGGACTATGTAAATGACCTCAATGTAAACATGTACATGTGTAATGTAAACTTGTAACATGTAAAATTGTACACTTGGGACCTGCTTGCTTTATATTGCAGTGTGTAAAACAATAAAGTTTGACAGCTTGATCAGAATACTGTCTTGCTGTCCGTCTCTTGCAACTCTTGTCTCTCGTCCTCTCCAAAGTGGTCCGGGGACCCTGTTGACTGTCCTGCCGGCTGGAACAATCCCCAGTACTTTGGCCAGTCCCTGACTTACCTGGGCAACAAAAGCTGGACCATTGTCTGACCCAATTACCTTAGGTATCCAAAATCTTGGGAAAATTTCTTCCATTATCTTTTTAGCCACTACAGTGGAGGTATCCTTCTTGGTGGGATAAGCCTCCACCCATCCTGAAAATGTATCTATAAAGACTAGTAAGTATTTATTACCATATTTGGCTGGCTTTACCTCAGTGAAGTCCACGTCCCAGTGAGCACCTGAGTGGCTCCCTCTCAGTCTTTTTCCAGGAGGCCTTTTAGAAGGATTGGCATTAACCAGCTGGCAAGGCACACAGTGTTGACCACTGAGTCAGCCACCCCCAGTAGTCTCAGGACATAGTAAGGGGATGTTTTAACCAGTCTCTGCAGATGTTTAGCACTTAAGTGGGTCAGGCAATGTATCTGTTGGACATATTCTAACCTCTCTGTAGTGGCTATTCCTGGTTGTCAACTTGATTATATCTGGAATGTACTACAGTCTAGAATTGGAAGGCTCACCTATGATCCTAATTTGGATGCTCAGAGATATAAGTTTCTGACCTGGATCTTGGTATGGAGATCTTGAAGCATAGTGGCTAAGACAAGGAGATCTCCGAGTTCACGATCATCTGGGATTAAAGGCATGGATGACATGCCTTTAATCTGGGCCACACCCTCTTCTGGAGACCTACAACCTTTAATCTGGGCTACACACTGGCTGGAGATATATAAAGACATTGGAAGAAGGAAGATTTACTCACTCTTCCTTGCCTGCTTGCCTCGTGGGACTGAGCAACTGCTAGATCCTTGGACTTCCATCCACAGCTGCTGCTGCCCATTTTGGGGGAATTGGACTATAGACTGTGTCATCAACAAATTCCCTAACTATATAGAGACACCTGCTGGCTGAAGAGACTGGGACCCACAAAGACCTGGTTGACCAGCCACTGACCTGACAAAGCGCTGACCTGGTTCACGGATGGGAATAGCTACATTGTAGAAGGTAAAAGAGTGGCTGGGGCCATGGTGGTGGACTAGACTCAGACTATCTGGGCTAGCAGTTTGCCGGAAGGAACGTCAGCCCAAAAAGCTGAGATGGTGGCCTTCACCCAGGCTTTGTGCCTAGCTGAGGGACAGGCTATAAACATCTATACAGATAGCAGGTATGCTTTCGCTACTGTGCATGTGCATGGGGCCATCTACAAACAAAGGACTACTGACTTCAGCAGGAAAAGAAAAATAAAGAAAAAAATACAAGTTTACTTGAGGCCCTCCACCTACCAAGGAGGATAGCAATTATATATTATCCTGCTCACCAAAGATCTAAAAACTATCACAAAAGGAAACCAGATGGCCGACCAAGCAGCCAAGCAGGCAGCCCAGGGTGTTAGCCTTTTGCCTGTTATGGAGAAATCCAAAACCCAGAACCTGGATGACAATATACTCTGGAGGACATATGGGAGATTAAAAAAAAAATTGACCTGTTTGCTAAGATCCATGAGAGGCTGCACTATGTCTCTGATGGAAAGAAAATTTCCTGGATCCCAGAGGGGACATGCTATACCTTAGACAGGAAAGAGATCCTACCCCAAAAGGAGAGTGTATTAGTCTGGGTTCTCTAGAGTCACAGAATGTATGAGCAGTCTCTATATAGTTAGGGAATTTGTCGATGATTTAAAGTCTATAGTCCAGTTCCCCCAAAATGGGCAACAACAGCCGTGGATGGAAGTCCAAGGATCTAGCAGTTGCTCAGTCCCACGAGGCAAGCAGGCAAGGAAGAGTGAGTAAGTCCTCCTTCTTCCATTGTCCTTATATATCTCCAGCCAGTGTGTAGCCCAGATTAAAGGTTGTAGGTCTCTAGCCGGGTGGTGGTAGCACACGCCTGTAATCCCAGCACTCTGGGAGGCAGAGGCAGGCAGATTTCTGAGTTCGAGGCCAGCCTGGTCTACAGAGTGAGCTCCAGCAGAGGGTGTGCATCCATGCCTTTAATCCCAGATGATCTTGAACTCAGAGATCTCCTTGTCTTAGCCACTATGCTTCAAGATCTCCATACCAAGATCCAGGTCAGAAAATTATATCTCTGAGCCTCCAAATTAGGATCATAGGTGAGCCTTCCAATTCTAGACTGTAGTTCATTCCAGATATAATCAAGTTGACAACCAGGAATAGCCACTACAATCCGCCCCTTGTCAACTTGACACAAATAATATCTCATGTCCACATGAAACAATAACAAGATTGTGAATACGCCTAACAAGATACAACTGTTCCTTGTACAATCGCAAACACATTTGTAAATTTACAATGGGGAAATGTCCCTTGGGAACATTCTTTTAGTATCTCAATACCAATTGCTGTTAAAGAGATTGGAAGAAAGACAAATGTATCTTTAACAAAATAAGATAGAAGCATTCATATTACTTATTATCCTCATTTCTACAACTGGTTACGTGACCTTAGCTGGTATTTATAACTCCCTTTCTCTGCTACCCATTCTGTATTTCCTTCACCTTCGGCAAGCACCTCAGCAGGTCTTGGCTCTTTTCCTGGAGGATTGACCCATACCTTCATTCCTGATGGGTCTGTGTCCTTTGTCATCCTGCTTGGATTAGGCTGTTGTAGTTTCCCATTGACTTTAATCACAGGACATGGTAGTACTAAGAGACACCCTAGGGGATCTCCTGCACTCCAGACATAATCCTGCTTACCTCCATTGTGGAGAGGCAATCCAATTTCCCCATGGTAATCTGGATCTATCACCCCTCCTAATACTGTTATTCTTTCTTAGTCTGTTGGTTTAAGGGCCTTAGAAGCCCATAATGGCCAGGGGGAAATCTGAGCTTCCAGTTCAATGGAATGTTTGTTGTGGCTCCTGGTAGGAGCACTCCCCCCTCTGGAACCAAAACTTCTAGGCCAGCAGAACCTAAAGTTGTGGGGACAGGAAGCAAAAATTTTCCTAGAGGGTCACTAGGAGTGATAGTGAGTGGAACTATTCCCTTTTCCACCCCTTGATTCCTGGACCCATGGATCCTGGCTATGGCAGAAACTGTACCACATATTGAACGCTGATTCAAAGCATATACTGCCTTCTGAAGAACTCTGCCCCAGCCTTCCATGCTGTTGCCACCTAGTTGGCGCTGTAACTGTGTCTTCAAAAGGCCATTCCTTCTTTCTATCAGACCAGCTGCTTCAGGATGATGGGGAACATGATAAGACCAGTGAATTCCATAATCGTGGGCCACTGTCGCACTTCTCTGGCTGTGAAATGAGTTCCTTGGTCAGAAGCAACACTGTGTGGAATACCATGACGATAGATAAGGCATTCTCTGAGTCCACGGATGGTGGTTTTGGCAGAAGCATTACGTGCAGGAAAGGCAAATCTATAACCAGAATAAGTATCTACTCCAGTAAGAACAAAACGCTGTCCTTTCCACGGGGGAAGTAGTCCAATATAGTCAACCTGCCACCAGGTTGCTGGCTGGTCACCTTGAGGAATGGTGCCATATCTGGGGCTCAGTGTTGGTTTCTGCTGTTGGCAGTTCTGGCATTCAGTAGCAGCTGTAGCCAGGTCAGCCTTGGAAGTCCGTGTTGCTGAGCCCAAGCATCTCGGCCACCATGGCCACTTTGTTCATGTGCCCACTGGGCAATAACTGGGATGGCTGGGGAAAGAGGCTGACTGTCCACAGAACGGGTCATCTTATCCACTTGATTATTGAACTCTTCCTTAGCTAAAGTCACCTTTGGTGAGCGTTTACATGGGACACAAATATCTTCACATCCTTTGCCCATTTGGAGCGATCTATCCACATACTTCTTCCCCAGATGTCTTTCTCACCAGTTTTCCAATTGTGATCTTTCCACGTCCCTGACCATCCAGCCAATCCATTGGTTACAGCCCGTGAGTCAGTGAACAATCATACATCTGGCCATTTCTTCTTCCAAACAAACTGTAATACCATGTGTACTGCCCGAAGTTCTGCCCACTGTGAAGATTTTCCTTCACCTGTATCTTTCAGGCTTGTCCCAGAAAGGGGTTGTAATGCTGCAGTTGTCCACTTCTGGGTGGTGCCTGCACAATGTGCAGTGCCATCAGTAAACCAGGTCCTAGTCTTCTCTTCTTCAGTGAACTGGTCATAGGGAACACCCCATGAGGCTATAGGCGCATGCTTGGCAGCAGATGGCATTGTAACAGGAGTAGAAACCACAGGCATCTGAGCAACTTCTTCATGTAACTTGCTTGTGCCTTCAGGACCTGCTCTGGCCTGATCACATATATACCACTTCCATTTGATAATAGACTGCTGTTGTGCACGCCCTACTTTATGACTTGGAGGGTCTGATAACACCCAGCTCATGATGGGCAGTTCAGGTCGCATAGTAACTTGGTGTCCTATTGTCAAACGTTCAGTTTCCACAAAGGCCCAATAGCAGGCCAAGAGCTGATTTTCAAAGGGAGAGTAGTTGTCTGCAGATGACGGTAGAGCTTTGCTCCAAAATCCCAAAGGTCTCTTCTGTGATTCACCTACAGGGGCCTGCCAGAGGCTCCAAACAGCATCTCTATCTGCCACTGATACATCAAGTACCATTGGGTCTGCTGGATCATATGGTCCAAGTGGTAGTGCAGCCTGCACAGCAGCCTGGACCTGTTGAAGAGCCTTCTCCTGTTCCGGGCCCCACACAAAGCTAGCAGCTTTCCGAGTCACTTGATAAATAGACCTGAGTAACACACCTAAGTGAGGAATGTGCTGTCTCCAGAATCCAAATAGACCCACTAAATGTTGTGCTTCTTTCTTGGTGGTGGGAGGGGCCAGGTGCAATAACTTATCTTATTCCTCACCTTAGAAGGAATATCTCTGCATGCCCCACACCACTGTACTAAGAATTTCACTGAAGTAGATGGTCCTTGAATCTTGGTCGGATTTATTTCCCATTCTCTGATACACATATGTGTTACCAATGAATTCAAAGTGGTTGCTACTTCCTGCTCACTTGGTCCAATCAGCATAATATCATCAATATAGTGCACCAATGTGATATTTTGTGGAAGAGACAAATGATCAAGGTCCCTTCTAACTAAGTTATGACACAGGGCAGGAGAGTTAATATATCCTTGAGGCAAAACTGTAAAGGTATACTGCTGGCCTTGCCAACTGAAAGCAAATTGCTTCTGGTGGTCCTTATGGACAGGTACTGAGAAGAAGGAATTTGCCAGGTCAATAGCTGCATACCAGGTTCCAGGAGATGTGTTAATTTGCTCAAGTAACGAAACTACATCTGGTACAGCAGCTGCAATTGGAGTTACTACCTGATTTAATTTTCGATAGTCAACTGTCATCCTCCATGATCCATCTGTCTTCTGCACTGGCCTGATGGGAGAGTTAAAGGGAGATATGCTGGGAACCACCACCCCTGCATCTTTCAAGTCCTTGATTGTGGCAGTAAGTTTTGCAGTTGCTCCAGGGATTGTTTTTGATTCACTATTTTCTTTGGCAGAGGCAACTCTAAAGGCTTCCATTTTGCCTTTCCAATCATAATAGCCCTCACTCCACAGGTCAGAGAACCAATATGAGAATTCTGCCAATTTCTGAGTATATCTATCCCAATTATACATTCTGGAACTGGGGAAATGACCACAGGATGTGTTTGGGGACCCACTGGACCTGTGAGTCGCACATCAGTCAAAACTCCGTTAATCACCTGTCCTCCATAAGCCCCTACTCTAACTGGAGGGCCACAATGTTTTTTGGGATCTCCTGGAATCAGTGTCAATTCAGGATCAGTATCCAATAGCCCCTGGAAAGTCTGATTATTTCCTTTCCCCCAGTGTACAGTTACCCTTGTAAAAGGCTGTAGGTCCCTCTGGGGAAGAATTGGAGAAAGACTTACAGCAAAAATTTTAGGTGTCTTATCAAGATCCTTCCTCAGGGGAATCCAGCCACTCCTTCATTCAAGGGGTTCTGGATCTGTAAACTGGCTCAAGTCTGGAAATTGATTCACTGGCCGAAATTGCCTTTTGCCATGATCCAATGCAGCCTTTCTACCATTTGTTTGAGGATTTTCCTGCTTATACAGATCAAACAGATATGCAGTAGGTTTCCTATGTATTTCATCCCTGGAAACACCATGATCGATTAGCCAGCACCAAAGGTCCAAATGAGTCATACCACTATAAATTCCACCTCTCTGCCCATTATGGGATATGTCATTATAAACATTGTTTTGTCTACTCGGTCCACTAATAACTATGATCACCTTGTCTCTGGCGATTCCATGCTGCCACCTGGCCCTTGTTAACTCAGGGCCCAATTAAACCCATTGAATTTAATTAATCTAATTGGGCAGCAGCATCTCCAACCCTAAGGTCTGGCACAAGGAAAAGGGCAAGAACAAAACTCTTTAAATATGCTGGTACCCCTCTCACCAGTTTGTGTCTTATAGGACTGGTGAAGGGCATATCTTCTGGACCTTCCCACTGTGGAGGATTAGGTTTTACACAAAGTATCCACTCTAGCATTGTGATTTCCCTAAGCCTTAAAATCCCTTCATCAACACTAAGCCAAGGGATATCAGGCATCTCCAACTCCTTTTCAGTAGGCCATCTTTTGATAAATACTTCAATCAACCAATGAAACAAACTTTTGACACCTTTTGTAACTGTGTGAGCTTCCATATTAAACCTAGAATCTCCACTCAGAGGGCCCATGCAAATAAACTCAGCCTGCTCTAGTTTTATGTTCCTTCCACCATTATCCCACACCCTGAAAATCCATTCCCATGCATATTCTCCAGACTTCTGCTTGAATGAATTAGCAAACTCATTAAGCTCCTTATTAGTATAGTGTATTTCCTCATGGACTACACTTTCTACCTCCCCTCTAGGGGCCTGCTTTGCCTTGAGTCTGGTTATAGGTCTAAAAGAAACTATTGGTGGGTCTTGAGAAGCATCAATATTGTCAGCAAAAGTCACTGATGGTTTATCAGGCTCTGAGGGATTAATTTCCTTAAGTGGAGAAGGCATTATTTCAAGGGGTGGGGCTGAGGGTACTACTTCTTCAGGTGGAGCAAATCCTTGAAAATCTGAAGATTCAAAATTCTCAATTTCAACAGGGTCTTCCCACACATCCCCATCCCAAGTTATAGGATCCCATTCTTTGCCAATTAATGCCCTTACTTTAACTGCTGACACCTTCTGAGGTTGAGACTTAAATTTTCGCTGAAATTCAGCCAACCTTATAATGAGGGCTTCAGTTTGATTTTCTGCTGCTTGAGCTCTATGGCTGCTAGAGAGTAGATTCTTTTCAAGGGCACACGTAGCAACTTTTAGATTGTTTACCTGAGTCTGGAGCTCTTCGATTTTATCACACAACCCTTTCTTTCCTTCATTGTTTTTTCTCGAGATGCTAAGAGCAACCAGCCAGCAAAATCATTTTCCGATTATTTCCCCAACTTGGAGAAAGTATTGTATACCACTGAATCACATAATTCATCGAGATAATCAAAGGCATTAGCTTCTTTAAGCTTGAGATATAGTTTCATCCACGGGTCTTCAATATTCTCCGAGCTCCCAGGAGGGAGAGAATCTGGAGAAGTTTCAGTAGTTGAAGGTGCTATTCAGTAGTTGAAGATGCCAATCAACTCCAAAATTTTGAAACATTCACCCTTATACTTCTGCTCCTCTAGAACCACTCCTGGAACCAACGTCTGTATTAATTTGGGTTCTCTAGAGTCACAGAATGTATGGGCTGTCTCTATATAGTTAGGGAATTTGTTGATGACACAGTCTATAGTCTAATTCCCCCAAAATGGGCAGCAGCAGCTGTGGATGGAAGTCCAAGGATCTAGCAGTTGCTCAGTCCCACGAGGCAAGCAGGCAAGGAAGAGTGAGTAATCTTCCTTCTTCCAATGTCTTTATATAGATCTCCAGCCAGTGTGTAGCCCAGATTAAAGGTTGTAGGTCTCCAGAAGAGGGTGTGGCCCAGATTAAAGGCATGTCATCCATGCCTTTAATCCCAGATGATCGTGAACTCGGAGATCTCCTTGTCTTAGCCACTATGCTTCAAGATCTCCATACCAAGATCCAGGTCAGAAACTTATATCTCTGAGCATCCAAATTAGGATCATAGGTGAGCCTTCCAATTCTAGACTGTAGTACATTCCAGATATAATCAAGTTGACAACCAGGAATAGCCACTACAGAGAGGTTAGAATATGTCCAACAGATACATTGCCTGACCCACTTAAGTGCTAAACATCTGCAGAGACTGGTTAAAACATCCCCTTACTATGTCCTGAGACTACTGGGGGTGGCTGACTCAGTGGTCAACACTGTGTGCCTTGCCAGCTGGTTAATGCCAATCCTTCTAAAAGGCCTCCTGGAAAAAGACTGAGAGGGAGCCACTCAGGTGCTCACTGGGACGTGGACTTCACTGAGGTAAAGCCAGCCAAATATGGTAATAAATACTTACTAGTCTTTATAGATACATTTTCAGGATGGGTGGAGGCTTATCCCACCAAGAAGGATACCTCCACTGTAGTGGCTAAAAAGATAATGGAAGAAATTTTCCCAAGATTTTGGATACCTAAGGTAATTGGGTCAGACAATGGTCCAGCTTTTGTTGCCCAGGTAAGTCAGGGACTGGCCAAAGTACTGGGGATTGTTCCAGCCGGCAGGACAGTCAACAGGGTCCCCGGACCACTTTGGAGAGGACGAGAGACAAGAGTTGCAAGAGACGGACAGCAAGACAGTATTCTGATCAAGCTGTCAAACTTTATTGTTTTACACACTGCAATATAAAGCAAGCAGGTCCCAAGTGTACAATTTTACATGTTACAAGTTTACATTACACATGTACATGTTTACATTGAGGTCATTTACATAGTCCTACGAATACAGGGTGGGGGTCCTCCACTGATCGAAATTGCCCAAGTACACAATGCTGATGCAGTGCTTTCTCAGCCTTTATTCTCTAGACTCAAGGCACTTGAGTGGGTGAGGCAGCGAATGTGGAAATGGCTCCAAGAGGCTTACTCCAGAGAAGGAGACCTGCAGATCCCACATTGCTTCCAGGTCAGGGACTGGTATACATCTGGCGCCACCGAGCTGGGAACCTCGAGACCAGGTGGAAAGGCCCCTACCTTGTGCTCCTGACCACACCGACGGCCATAATGGTGGAAGGAATCTCTGCCCAAATCCACACCTCACAAGTCAAATTAACACCAACCCCTGACCATGAATGAAACGCTGAAAGGACTGAGAGCCCCTCAAGCTTCACCTCTGTCGTCTAGCTCCCTACCCTGATGGTAACAACCAGTACTAATCCCCACTTGCTGCAACAACTAACACGGCAGGTCCTGTCACAGGCTAGGGATGTGATGTGGTCAGTAACAGCTATCCATCCCCCAAGGACACAGGTCCTGTCACAGGCCGGGGATGTGATGTGGTCAGTAACAGCTATTCATCCCCCAAGGACATGGTGGACCCCCCCCCCCCCTGTATCCAGACATTTGAAAAATAGCCTTTGGGACTCCAGCCAACTGGGAAATAGAAGGATACTTTGATCCAAATATAAAGGCTCCCACTACACCCTCTCCCCTAGGGCGGTTTGGACTAGACCCCTGGGGTGGATGCAGCCTGAAGAAACTTTTGTAACCAGTGTTACATGTTTTCACTTGACTTTGGTTCAGCAGAAAATAATCTATATTTATCTTCTAATTTGACACTTAAAATGGTAATTGGTTTACTCTCAATGGACACTTCGGGATTCCTTTGTTTGAAAGAGACCTGTGCTCCCATCTTCGTGAGGAGGTCCCTACCCAATAAGGATGCAGGGCATTCTGGGATCCCTAGAAATAAGTGATTACCCATCCCACTCCCAGATCTACAGTTCTTTGGGTAGTCCATGACTAAGGTTTTTGCCCAGTTGTCCCTAACACCCAGGTCTTTTTGTCTTTTAGTTTCCCTAATGGTTGTAGCAACATGGAGTGTTTAGCTCCTCGTCTACTAGGAAATTTATTGGAGTTCTCTCCACATATAACATTACCTTAGGCTTGGGGAGGGGGTCTGAACTCTGTCCCCCCTAATCCTCATCTTCTAATGCAAGAATTTTTGGTTCTTGCTGCTTCTTTCCTGGACAGTCTCGAGCCCAATGCCCCTTTTCCTTGCAAATTGCACATTGGTCTTTGTCAAGAGGGTTCCGACCACCTGGAGGTGGAGCCCTGTTGCCCAGGTTCCTAGTCTGCCTAGGTCCTGTCTGTCTTCTAAAGTCTCTATTTTCTCTTTTTACTACTGCAGCCAAGATCCTGGTCAAGTTTTTCTCCTGTCTCTTTTCTCATCTGTCTTTCTTAGCATCTCTCTCCTCCTTCTCTGCTCTTTCTCCTGTCTCTTTCTTATGATACACTTTTTCTGCTTTTTTATTTTTTTACCAAGTCCTTTAAATCCATATCCTGCATTCCTTCTAACCTCTGAAGTTTCTTTCTGATATCTGAAGCTGACTGTCCTATAAAAGCCACGGCTACCAATGCTTTCTGACCTTCTGAAGTCGGGTCGAAAGGTGTATTTCCTGAAGTCTCCCATCAGCCTTTCTCGGAATACTGATGGGGGCTCGGTAGGCCCTGGTGAACTTCTCTTACCTTTGCCAAATTAGTGCCTCCTTGTGGCACCATGGAGACCCGCCACTAGAGCCTGGTGACAGGCTTTCAAGCTCTCCCTACCTTCAGCTGCATTGTAGTCTCATCCGGGATGGATCAGGGGAAACCTGCATCTATCTCATTTTGCAGTTGGGTGGGGTGCCTGTCATTCCCAGGGACATTTTTCCTTGCTTTCAGAAGAATTCTTTCACGCTCTTCAGTAGTGAAGACTGTCTGCAACAATTGCTGACAGCCACCCCAGGATGTGTGATGGGGAAACATGAGAGACTCCACCAGCCCTGTCAGGCGTTGGGGTTCCTCTGAAAAAGGGGGGTGATTCGTCTCCTCACCCCACCCCCTGTGGGACTGTGAAAGGCAGTCTGCGGCCTGGTTGAGTGAGGCTTACTCCAGAGACCCAGTAGAATATTATACAAGGGATGGAACTGTGAGCAATGCTCCTGACCCCAGCTTCACACTCCTGATTCCTCAACTCCACAATCCTGTGGCCATCAGTAGGGTCAGGTCCGGAGTGTTCTGGCTGGACACCACCCCCACAGTCAGATACCATTTAACTCAGTCCCAAGTGTACAATTTTACATGTTACAAGTTTACATTACACGTGTACATGTTTACATTGAGGTCATTTACATAGTCCACGTGGGTTCTTTCACAAGAATGGCCACTCTTGACACAGACAGGGCGTGCAAGATTTGGTGTGTGTATCCTGACTGAAGTAAACACAACGCCTGTGGGACTCAGGGTTGGCCTGGCCCTAAGCTAGCACAGAAGTCACTCAAGCTGTTGGAAAGCACAGGTGACTATCTCATAAGAATGGGTTTTATGGCCTAAAAGCAATGCTCAAGATTTAGGGGAAAGGGCCTGGGATAAGTAAATACAAAAAATTCTGGACGATATGGGAAGAGCCTGTCTCAGCAGACATCCAAGAATCACCAGGTTGTAAAACCACAGCATTCCTGGCGTTTCAAGAAGACCACTTCAGCACCTCATTCCCCTGGGGAGGTGAGCTGTGTGTTTAACTTTACTGGCAAAGCAGAGGAAGGGGCTACTCTGTCCATCCCTTGGTCGATCTTAATGGGAATTTTGTTAAAAGTATTCTTCTCTCTCTTTTTGTTTTCTTTTTGGTTTTTGATTTTCTTTTTGGGTTATTCTGTGTAACCGCCTTGGTTGTCCTGGACCTTACTGAGATTTGCCGTTCCCTCAGCATCAATGCCTCTGTAGCAAGCACTTGAACGGGCTAAGCCATCAGCCCTTCAGGTGAATTATTTTTTTCTTTTGAGACATAGCCCCTGTGAGCCCAAGCAGGCCTCACAGTCTCTACCTGGCCGAAGGTGACTCTGAACTCTTGTTCCTCCTTGTGCTGCACTGTGCTGGAAATATAGGCTCTGGTCGACACCTCATGGACACCCCGGCGTAGCGTGTTTCTGGAAGTTGAGCGCAAACGAGATCCGGACAGTGTCCCCACGGATGTTGTCTAAAGGGTGGTCGGTCCTTCGGCTCCGGTGTCGGCCCAGTGTCGGAGTCCCTTCAGGTTCCGTAGGGGCTGTCCCTTGGCGTTGCGCGCACAGTGGGCGGAGTCCCGGGGCGGGGCCGCAGAGCGGCAGGGAGGCCGGACCGCAGGGCCTCCGCTGTGAGGGCGAAGGCGGGGCGTATGCAGATGAGGTCACGCGCAGAGGCTGCCGGTCCCGTGGATGGAGGCGGGCTGTGTCCCGCGTATATAGTCGTACGAGGTGGGTGTGATTTGCGTAAGGGAGGATAAGACAGCATCGAGTCTGGAGGTCATGACGGCGAAGCGGACGCGCGGACGCGGGGACCGTATGTTGGAAGTGGGTGTGTAGTAAGGGAAAATGTGCACGCGGCGACTACAGCTCATACTTACCTGGCAGGGGAGATACCATGATCACGAAGGTGGTTTTCCCAGGGCGAGGCTTATCCATTGCACTCCGGATGTGCTGACCCCTGCGATTTCCCCAAATGCGGGAAACTCGACTGCATAATTTGTGGTAGTGGGGGACTGCGTTCGCGCTCTCCCCTGATCTCATGCGGTTTGCAAAAGAAGATCTGCTGTGGTGGCTTCTGCACAGCACCAGCCTTGATATCAAGTTTGGAAAGCAGCCCTAGCTAGGCAAGCCTTTAGACGAGAGAGTAGACTGTATTCTGACTTGCAGAGCAAAGGGGGGGAGTAGACTGTATTCTGACTTGAAGAGCGTACCTTGCAAGTCCGGCCTTGCTCCCCCCACTCACCCCCAATACAGCACAGGTAGCCAGTGTTGGACATGGGGATACACGTGTGAGAGAGAAGTAGAAAGTTTTCTGTGTTCCAGGCCTGCTAAAAAGCAATATAGACAAGCAACCCAACCAACCAAAAGTTATGGCATTGGCAAGGACCGGAGAGAAAATTTCACGGTTAGGAGTATGAGTTGCTCTTCCAGAGGAAGCTGCATTCACATGGCAGCTCTCAACTGTTTGTAAGTCCCAACACACTCTTCTAGCAGTCACAAGCATTGCATACATGTGGTGCAAAGACATACACGCAGACACACACACAAACACACACACAGGCAAAATGTCCATACACGCAAGATCCAATATTTTCTTGGGCTGAGATGACCCAGCAGTTAAGAGCACTGACTGCTCCCCCCTAGGTCCTGAGTTCAAATTCCAGCAACCACATGGTGGCTCACAGCCATCCGTAAGGAGATCTGACATAAGGAGACTCTTCTGGTGTGTCTGAAGACAGCTACAGTGTACTTACATATAACAAATAAATAAATCTTTAAGAAAAAGAAAAACATCTGCCTGTAAGGCATTTTCTTAATGAGTGTTTGGTGGGGGAGGGCCCAGCCCATTGTGGGTGGGGCCACTCCTGGACTGGCAGTCCTGGGTTTTATATGAAAGTAGGCTGAGCAAGGCATGAATCCGGAACAAGCCAGTACACAGCAGTCACGGTCCCGAGTTCCTTCAGTGTGGAAGCGTAGACAGATAAACCCTTTCCTCCCCAGGTGGCCTTGCTCGTGGTGTTTTGTCGCAGTAATAGGAACCCTGACTGAGACACCTGCTTTACTTATTAGGTCCGGGTCACCAAGCCAAAACCGGCGGTGACCAGGCCTCTTCTGAGGAAAGGCGCACACATGGAATGCAGACGGCTCTCCTTACAGCAAGGCCTGAGGAGTTGGGTCCCCACGTGGCAAAGACCTGTGGGGATATTCGTGCAGACCTTTCCGAGGGAATGCTTGGTTCGCTTTTGCCTTGCGTTTTCATTTTGGCTTTGCTGTTGGCAGTTTTTATTTTCGCTTTGTCTGTAACAGACATTTCCCCAGAATCAGAAAGCTTGGGCAGTGATTCGTTCCTATTTGTCTCTGAGAGAATGGAACAGACAGATCACTACTCCTTTGCTTGTGGTGGTGGTGGTGGTGGTGGTGGTGGTGGTGGTGGTGGTGGTGGTGGTGGTGGTGGAAGAAGAGGAGGAGGGGGAGGAGGAGGAGGGGGAGGAGGAGGAGGAGGAGGAGGAGGAGGAGGAGGAGGAGGAGGAGGAGGAGGAGGAGGAGGAGGAGGAGGAGGAGGAGGAGGGAGTCAACATGAGAGGCCCCGGTCTGGGTCCATCAGCTAATGTCCAGAGGCTCTCTCCTGATGGGAACTTGGTTCTGTCAACAGTTTGCCCACCGACCTGCTCCAAACAACAGTTAGGTGGGTGATTATCAGAAAGTTAGACGGGGCTTGCTGGATCGTTGGCTTCAAGCCTCAGTAAGAACATTCAGAAGCGAGCCGAGCAAGAATGAGGGACTGACTCCGGTTACGAGTTTGCCAAGAAACCCTGGGCGTTAGAGGATTTAGATCTCCTGATTAGGACGCGGGGAGACGCCAGGTGGCCTGAGTTGTGTCAGTGCCAGTGTGTGAACAGTACTCCTTGGTCCGAGTCTTCTTCGGCCGATTGCGTACACATCATCTTTCGTGTTCTGAGCCTGGACAAACGAAACCAACCAGCCAGCCAGCCAGCCAGCCAGCAAACCCCAAACCAGTCAAACCCACCCAGACCAAACAAGACATTTAGGTAGAGGAGGGGTACCGAAGAAGTGACTCAGTCGTTAAAAGCACTGGCTGCTCTTTGCAGAGGATCGGGGTTTGATTCCCAACACCTACACGGTGGCTGTACCTATCTATATCTCGAATTCTTGGGGAATCCATGAAGCTATCCTCTTTCCGGGGTCACTGTATAAATGCAGTACACAGCCATACTGATGCATTGTTTTCCTTTCTGTACTGGCGACCATGATTCCCAATACTGTCTAGTTAGGGTTTCTGTTGGAACCACCACAGCGAGAATGAACTTGGGGAGGAAAGGTTTAGGTGGGTTATATATATACTTCCACGTGGTAGTCCATGCCACTGATGGGATTGAGAACAGAAACCCAAAAGAGCTGGTGCATAGACCAGGGAAGCGTGTAGCTTGAGCCCCTACTCAGCCTGTGGTCGTACAGAACAGGACCAAAATAATACTCACGAGCAGGATTCTCCTCCAACCACAACGTAGAAGAGCAACATTTCACCCCATGTATGAACCTGCGGGTAAGCTAAGAACTCTTTATCTTTCAACAGGAAAAAGCCAGGGGAGAGCGCGAACGCAGTCCCCCACTACCACAAATTATGCAGTCGAGTTTCCCGCATTTGGGGAAATCGCAGGGGTCAGCACATCCGGAGTGCAATGGATAAGCCTCGCCCTGGGAAAACCACCTTCATGATCATGGTATCTCCCCTGCCAGGTAAGTATGAGTTGCTCGCCCCGCCACCAGCCTCTCCCTCCACACGCACTCCTTTCAAACGCACGGTCGCCCCCTACGCGCGACCGCCTCGACCTCACGCCCTCCGCACTTCTGACGCGATGCACCTCCCTCACGAAAATCACACGCGTGCCACGCCGGACACTCCACCCGAGACGCGGCCCGTCGGGTTCCGCGGGACCGGCAGCCATTGCGCGCATTTATCTGCATACGCCACGCCCTCGCGCTCTCGCGCTCTGGCTCTCTCGCTCTTTTTTGGCGGGCAAGGGATTGAGACCGGCTTAGGGTGACCTCACTATGTAGCCTATAGCCTAAGACGATGCTAAACTTTTGGTTGCACTATGCAATCGGGAGCCTGAGATGACCCTAAACTTCTGATCCTGCGTAGATGCCATCATCCATAGGGGATTTGTATATGCCAAGGTTTCTTACTGCACCCGGGACCTCCAGCCCAGGGCGTAGCACCGCCCCACTCTGGGCTGGACCTTCCCATAGTCACCACGGATTAAGAAAAGGCCCTTGGCGCTTTCCTGCCTGATCTTTTGGGTGAGGCAGTTTCTCAACTGAGGTTCCCTCCTCTCACAGGACGATTACTTGTATCTAGCACAAGCCAGCACAACCCCTGTTCCAGGGGATCCCGTATCTTCCTCTGACGTGCACAGGTCCTGGCACACAGGTTGGTATGCTGCACATACATACGTATGTACATACTTACATACGCTCAGGAGTACATGGATACACATTAAGTAAAAAAAAAAAAAAAAAAAAAAAAAAAAAAAATTAAGTGGAGGAGGAAAACCGGTTGGGAAGAGGAAAGGAATCTGCAAGAGTGTGAGGGAGACCAGGAGAGTGGCCAGAGCCGTGAGCACAGCACGGTTGAAATACATTGTGTATACGAGCATGAAAACGTCATAATGAATCCACTATTGCGTATAACTGCCGTATGCTGATGATTACAAATAGGCAAAGGAAATTATTGTCACTTTCTCAACTTTGGGGATCCACGTTCGACTTTTCCATGTTTTTGTCATGACAACAAGGCAATGTTCAAGAAACTTTTGTAAAGGGCTGGAGAGATGGTTCAGCGGTTAAGAACACCGCTCTTCCAGAGGTCCTGAGTTCAATTTTCAGCAACCACCTGGTGGCTCACAACCAGCTGTAATGGGATCTGATGCCCTCTTCTGGTGGGTCTGAAGACAGCTACAGTGTGCTCATATAAATGAAATAAATAAATCTTTAAAAAAAAAAAGAAACTTTTGTAAAAGAATTTGTGCGTATGTATGTGTATGTGTGTGTATATATATGTACATGATATATATGTATATGTGTGTATATGTTTGTGTATATATGTTTATGTATATATGTACACACACACACACACACACACACACATATATATATATATATATATATATATATATATATATATATATATATATATATATATATATATATATATATAAACATAATTTGTTGAGCATATTGTGAGGCAGCAGAAACAAGAGTGCGGCCTGCTCCTGAAATTTCAATGAAAAAACTTGGACTTTGTGCCAGATAATCCCTCCCAGCACTCAGGAGGCAGAGGCAGTGGGATCTCTGGGAGTTCCAGGCCAGGCTGATCTTTGAAACGAGTTCCAGGACAGCCAGAGCTACACAGTGAGACCCTGTCTCAAATCGCTGACGAACAAGAACTAGGGCTTGGGTAGGGGCTTGGTGGGAGAGGACATGCCTAGCATTGAGGTCGATCCACAGCACCAACGAATTAAATAGATAAAAATGCTCAATCAAAAATCCCGGGATCAGGCTTTTGACCAGCACCACATTTGACAGGCCCCGGGTGCCGGGACCCCGGTAGTGCTTCTAAACGGAGGCACTGGCCACCAGACTTGTTGACGTTACCTTGGGACCCTTGATTTAATTGCGACCAAGGTGAAAAACAAAACACAGGACCAGTGCTTCAAACTTGAAACCAGCATGTCAGGAGAACTGGGGTGTGGTTCTCCCGACTTCAGCAGCCCAGGTTAATTGAGATTATACTGAACTCGACTTTTGAGAGTCTCCTGAAGCTGGGAACATGGCTCAGAGGTTAAGAGCAGTGGCTGCTCTTCCATGGAAACGGGGCTCAAGTCGCAATCATACATGCAGGCAAAACATCCACACACAGGAAACGATCTTCCTTTCCTTTCCTTCTTTCCTTTCTTTTTGTTTCCCCTTTCCTTTCTTTCTCTTTCCTTCCTTCCGTTCTTTTTGTTTCTTTTTCTTTTTCTTTCTTTCCTTTCCCTCTTTCTTCCCCCTTCCTTCCATCCTTCCTTCCTTTCTCTTTACTTTCTTTTTCTTTCCTATCTCCCTCCCTCCCTTCTCTCTCTCTCTCTCTCTCTCTCTCTCTCTCTCTCTCTCTCTCTCTCTCTCCCTTCCTTTCTTCCCAGTACTTGGAAGGCAGAGCCAGGTGCATCTCTGAGTTCCACGCCAGCCTGGTCTCTAGAGAGAGTTCCAGAATGGTTATGGCTATATAGACAAACCCTGTCTGAAAAAAAAAACAAAATTAATAACAATACTACTACTAATACATTTATTATTATTATTATTATTATTATTATTATTATTATTTTGGTTTTTTTCGAGACAGGGTTTCTCTGTGTAGTCACGGCTGTCCTGGAACTCACTTTGTAGACCAGGCTGGCCTCGAACTCAGAAATCCACCTGCCTCTGCCTCCCAAGAGCTAGGATTAAAGGCATGCACCACCACGGTCTTGGCTATAATAAATTATTGGTTTGTTTGTTTGTTTGTTTGTTTGTTTTTTCGAGACAGGGTTTCTCTGTGTAGCCCTGGTTGTCCTGGAATTCACTCTGTATGTAGACCAGGCTGGCCTCGAACTCAGAATTCTGCCTGCCTCTGCCTCCCGGGTGCTGAGATTAAAGGCGCGTGCCACCACGGCACGGCTATAATAAATTATTATTAGTATTATTACTTAAGAGATTTGTTGAGTGTTTAAGTGTTTTGCCTGTGTGTCTGTCTTTGTATCACATGTGTACAGTGCCCAATAGAGGACAGAAGAGAGCATCAGATCCTCTAGAACTGGAGCTAGAGTTGTGAGTTACTACTGTGTGGGTGCTGGCATTTGAACCCGGGTTCTCTGGAAGAGCAGCCCAACACTATTAACTGCTGAGACACCGCCCTAACTTTTTTTTTTTTAAAGGGACGTGTCATCTCCCTTTCTGTTCCGGTGACAACCATCTAAGTACGTGTCCCCTGTTCATTTTCACTCCCAGGATATAGATACCTTCTGGACCCAAAAATCCGATGTTCCAACCATAGGTTTGCCCTAGTGATAAAGCTGGACGGCCATTTTCCGGCAGGTGAGGTTACTAAGAAGTGACTTGAACCTAGAAGAGGGCCCTCATGGAAATGACCACTCTGGCGTCCGAATATATCGACTTCCAGCACCTAGAACTAGCTTTTGATTCTGCACGACGGACACTAGAAGCTTGAACCAAAGAGATCGCTGACCTAGAAGCAGCCCCAGAGCCCAGCCTTAGGGATAACGAAGGTGCGGCCTCGGAGGCCTGGAGTTTGAGTGTGTGGACAGGTTCAACTGTGGTCTCAGCCAGCCCCCAGGGTTGACCGTGCTCTCTACTCACTCCATCTTGGGAGAAGCGACTGCCACCTGACCTACCTAGAAAAGAGGGGGTACTTATTCCCTTTTCTTGGGATCATTTCAACCAGCTTTTGGGAGGGAATTCAAGACAGGGTGTTGTCACTCAGCGACCTAGGCTGGCCTGGAACTGGTAGCGACCTCCCTCACCTGACTGACAACAGTATGCAGTATGAGATTAAGGTGTCGCCCCGCTCCGCTCCGCTCCCAGCAAGCACATCATGCGCTTCCTGCCAAGTGTTCTACCAACGAGAACCATCCCCTCATCGGGATTTAGATGTTCATGTGTTTGTGTCTGCCACCTGTGCGCAGAGGCCAGAGGAAGGAAGGAAGGAAGGAAGGAAGGAAGGAAGGAAGGAAGGAAGGAAGGAAGGAAGGAAGGAAGGAAGGAAGGAAGGAAGGAAGGAAGGAACTGTCAGGCTGGGTGGCAGTCATCTGACCTGGGGACCTCAGAAAAAGTAGAGGTGCTGGATTAGAAGGTTGATCAGAGAGGAACTGCACAGATGTACCCTGCATATCGGCTGAGGATGAAACCCTTCGAGGAAAAGCCCTCGTCCCTGCTGGCCGGCTTGCGGGTCCTCCAGGTGAAGTTGGCTGAGAAGTCCTACGTCTCCTTTCTCTGGGGTGCCCGAGCTGATTGTAAGGGCACGTGGGCGCTGGTGCTTGGAGCAAAGGAGCTATTTATTAACAGGAAGAAAAGAGAGAGACTTGGCGCTGTCCTAGGACCTAGAGAGAAACAGAAGGAAAAACGAAAGCAGGAAGCACTAAGGAGCTGATAGATAGCATGAGCAACCTCCACCGAATTTGCTTTGTCTTTAGGAACCGTAAAAATCAGGGGAGAGCGCGAACGCAGTCCCCCACTACCACAAATTATGCAGTCGAGTTTCCCGCATTTGGGGAAATCGCAGGGGTCAGCACATCCGGAGTGCAATGGATAAGCCTCGCCCTGGGAAAACCACCTTCGTGATCATGGTATCTCCCCTGCCAGGTAAGTATGAGTTGCTCGCCCCGCCACCAGCCTCTCCCTCCACACGCACTCCTTTCAAACGCACGGTCTCCCCCACCGCGCGACCACCTCGCCCTCACGCCCTCCACAACTCTGATGCGATGCTTCTCCCTCAAGGAAATCAATCGCGTGCCACGCCGGATACTCCACCCGAGACACGGCCTGTCGGGTTCCGCGGCACCGGCAGCCATTGCGCTATCTCATCTGCATACGCCACGCCCACAGGCGGCTTTTTTTTTTTTCTTTTTCCTTCCCCTGGCCTGCAGGAGACAGAGACTCGTGCACAGTGACAGAGACCTCTAGCACCCTTTGTGTGTATGGGATAAACTGACTAAGGTTTCTTTTCTTTCTTTCTTTCTTTCTTTCTTTCTTTCTTTCTTTCTTTCTTTCTCTCTTTTCTTTTTCTTTTCTTTTCTTTTTTTTAAATAAAACAAAAGGAGTTTATTTACAATATGTCGTACTTCAACAACAGTTACAACCAAGAAACAGGGTATCAAGCAACCCTAAATTTTCCTTGAGACGAAGTCTTACCCCAGAAGTTTGTAACACAAAGTCGTGCCCCTGACGACACTCTTCCCCCCTTCTCTGCCTCAAGAAGGACCAAGAAGAAACACCTCTGCTGGGGCTGGCTCCCGGCAGACATCAAACTGATGCACAAACCCAGCCATGACATGTAGCTCAGCTCTCTCTCAACACCCGAGTCATTTTGCGGGATCTGCACGGTGATGGTGTTTTGGTGCTATCCAGTCGACACAGATCCTGCTTCTGGTCTCCAGGATCGCCATGTCGTTTTGTTTGTTTCTTTCTTTCTTCTTTCCTCAGCTGAAACAGCTTTGACCACCCACAGGACACGGCTCTGACCAGTTAAGACACCAGTCAGTTCTTTCCTCAGCTGAAACAGCTTTGGCCAAGCACAGGACACGGCTATGATCAGTTAAGACACCAGTCAGTCCCCAGGGAGAGCATCTGCCAGGAAATGAACATCAAAGGCCCCTTTCCAAGTTTTCTGCCTCCCCAGCTGCTCTACTTGGAGATCAGGCTGAGGCCTTGGGAGGTACGGCGGCCGGCTCCGGGCCCAGTTGGCTGGTTTATAGTGCACAGCTCTCTCCAATAGGTCTTCTCTGAGTGTAGGGCGGTTGGGTGGGGTGGGGGATAGTCCTTCCTGTCTGGGGTGCTCAGTTTTAGTTACCCCCAGTCACAGTTAAATCCCAACAGATGCTTCTTCAGCGCCCCGAGTTTCAAACGAAAAAGACAGATGTGGGTAGACATGCTCCACCACACCACACAACGTAAAGTACACAGAGTTTCTCACCTCACTTCCTGTCACACACTTTTGTTTTGTTTCGTTTTGTTGTTGTTTTAAGTAAGAGTTGTTGTGCAACAAGACTGTTCTCGGGGAGATGCAACACACAGGTCTATGCACCCCGGATAGGGGGCCTACAGCAGACAAAAGTCCGGATACTGTAAGACCCCCCAAAATGAGGGTGCCCCAGCACCCCACGCCCCGGAAGGCGACACCCAAATGACTCACGAGAAACGGTCTCGATGCAATAACATGAGGATTTCTTTATTCCAGAATTCTGGGTTCCACAGCCATACACCGCGCAGGGCTAGAGGACTGTGGACCACAAGTGCCGAATTGCGACAGCTTTTATAAGTTTATGACAAAGCCCTCGAATCACAAACCAATCATTTCTTAGCATGGAGAGCCCGCGAAATGCGAGCCAATGATTTGTACCACTCTATAGTTTTTAGGCCAATCAGTTTAAATTATCAGAGCCCAGCACTCAGTGGACCAATTAGCTTCCTATTTTCTTGAATGTCTATAGTTGCGTGAACTCCTGCATAGGGGTAATGGCATAAGTTTACAGAAGCAAGATAAGCTTAGCCCATTTCCAGTTACCTTATGGGGCCAGGATCACCTATTCAAGGCCTTTCTGCTAGGTCTCAACAAAGGGCGGGCTCTGGAATGTGACCTTTTACCTAGTTTCTAACAAAGCCAGATAGCATTTTAAACTTCTGAGTTCTTGGGGTCATTAGAGTTAGGCTGTATAATTTTTTATCCTTTCATTCCCCAGTTCTTCTCTTGTTAATAGTTCTAATCTTAGAACTATAAAGCTAAATCTCTGACTCTATATATTCTGGATTGTCCTACCCTAAATCTCTGATATTGTTGGCATAGCATAAGAATCTGCACAGCACTTATTCGTTCCCTAATAAAAACTATTAACCGGTTAATCACACAGGTTCCAATTGTAAGCAAAAGGAGTAAAGTTACAAAGGGTCTCATCAAAGCAGAAAGCAGGGTGGTCAAGAGTACAGGATAAGAGCCTTTCCATCAAGTCTCAAGGTATTCTGCGCAGTGGTGTCTAACGTAGACCGAACCTCCAACTTGGAAACGACTTGCAAGTCTCTTTCTCCTGAGTAGGCCTTCCACGCTTGCTGCCTCACCCACTCGAGGGTCTTGAGCCTAGAGAAAAAAGGCCTTAAGAGCACAAAGGGTAGGAGAACTATCTAATCATTAACACCAGTCTCTGTGGTCAATTTGGTGAGGGTTTCTTTCATCAGGGTTCCAGCAACAGTTCTTGAAGCCTTCTTATACAGATCCAGTGCCCATCTGGAAGCAGTGAGGAGTTTCTGGCATGCCTGGAGCATTTACGACAAATCTCATATTGTGGGACACCTCCTGGGAGGGCCCAGTGGACACCAAAGGAGTTGAGGTATCAAAGAGGATCTCTAGGGGGGGTCAGGTTAAAATGGTAGGGGCTCTTCAGAAACGAGGGGAGAGGCACCACCCAGCCTGAGCCAGTCTCCAAGGTCAATTTAGTTAAGGTCTCTCATAGGGTTTTGTTTATTCTCTCTACCTGCCTTGAGCCCTGGGGACAGTACATCCAATAATGTTTCCAATTAGTCCCCAATATCTCTGTCAATTTCTGACTTACCTTAGAAACAAAAACAGAACCATGATCTGATCCAATTACCTTGAGCACTCTGAAACTCGGGGAAAATTTCTTCTAACCTTGGCAGCTGTTTCCTGCTTCAATCCATCTAGAGAAAAGTATCTATAAATGCCGGAAGATATTTTATAACCATATTCTCCTGCCTTAGCTTTTATAAAATCTCTTAATATATTCTAGGCTGTTCTCTTCTAGGTCTTTTGCCCTGTTTACTCTTTACTGCATAAGCATTTACTTGCTGGCATATCTTACACTGTTCCATTATCTCTCTAGCCTAAAACCTGAGTCATAAATATATACATTTGGTCCCTTAACTGCCAGGAAAAAGTTTTTTTTAATCCCCCTAAATGAGTCCATCTGTGCATTTGGACTAGTGACTCTTTGGCTTACTTTCTGGGGAGTATAGTTCTCCCTTCTTGTGTGCACCCTCTCTCGGTAATAGTTGGTTAGGGTGGTTAGCAATCTCAGTCCTTTTTTAAAGTGAGGCTGTTTCTTAATTCTGTCCCATTTCCCAATGGGTGTCTCTTACAGACCCATAATCAGTATAGGCTCCTGCATATCCATTCCTGGAGGTACTTGCTCTGCCTGGTTATTGCCCATTGAATCTTTTCCCTTTGGACATCCTGGGCAGTGAATACTCACAGTGGCTGACTTCATTAGGACATCTAAGAGGTCCAAGATTTCCTGTTGGTTTCCTCTGATGTGAGCAGTCCTCTTGGCATATATCCCTGTGGATGTGGGCTGTGGCAAAGGCATACCTGTTACCCATGTGGCTGTTGATTTTCTTGCTGGTTCCAAGATCCAAGGTCTTGGTGAGGGCAACGAGCTCTACTTTCTGCATTGACATGCCAGGGGGTAAAGATTCTTCTACCCAGATGACATTTGTGCTGTCCACCATAGCAGCACCTGCTTCCATCATGGAGAAAACTGCTCTGGTCTGTAGCGACTTTCAGCAAGGGTCAGTCTCTCTTTTTGGGCCAGTTAGCTGCAGCCCGTTGGGCAGGAAGCATATCTGTCCCCCTCCCCATTTTGGAGAGTATGTCTTACTCCAACAGAGAGTAGGAACAGTCTGGGGTGACCCTAAATGAATGGGCTTACCCATCCCATCCGTAGGTCCGCTGTTCTTCGGGTAGTCCATGAATACATTTTGGTGCCAGGGGCTTCTTGGATCCAAGATCTTTTCTTGGAAACAGCGCCATTGGCTTGGAAGACCGAGTGTTGAGCCCCTGTGTCCACCAAGAACTGAGTGGGTTTCTCTTTCACTCCCACTGTTATCCTGGGTTGGGGGAGGTGGTCAGGAAATCCATCTCCCCTAGTCGCTGTCTTCACCCAGGGCTAACACTTGGGTTTGCCATTTGGGGGCACTTTTCCCAAGACCTGGGAATTCCTGCTCCCGGCTTTTATTTCTTAGGGCACACTCTGGCTCAGTGGCCTCTTTCCTTATAGTATGCACATTGGTCCTTTTCTGTCTCCCTTTTCTGCTTTTTCTAACTATTACAGCCAGGATTCTCTGTAGCTTCCTTCCTTCTCTGTCATTTTCTTTCTTTTTCTCTGTTTCTTCTCCTCTGTCTCCCTGTCTCAGCAAACTACTAAATCTCTCTACAGACTTTCTCAATAACCTGCACTACTAAATCCTTCTACAGACCTTCTCAGCAACCTGCACCAAATCCCTCTAGCCTCTGAAGCTTTTTCCTGATATTTCTACTAGCCCTGTCTATAAGAGCCATTGTCATAGTAGCTTTATATTCCGAGCCCCTGCATTCATAGCATGTATATTGGCAGAATGCCTCTATGAGCTGCTCTAGAAAAGCTGCAGGTGACTCATCTGGTCCCTGCTTAACCTTACATACCTTGGTCAAATTCGTGGGCTGCCATGCCCTCGAGACCTGCCAATGGAGTCTGGTGTTGGTCTGTCAGATGCCTCTTACCTTTTGTCTGAGGGGGTAATCTTTTTGGCTTCCTGTATTACAAATAAAACAGTCCCAAAGAGATTAATTAGTCTCTTGGGAAATATACCCTTAGTGAGAGAGCTACCATGGTATCAGGATAGGTGGTCTCAGGTCCTCTCCTGCTCCATTCTGTGGTCTTCTCTAAATATCAATTGAGCATAATTATTACCATTTTGTAAATTATAAACTATAAGATAGACATAACACCTAGTTTATCATCCTGTCAATTAAACAGAACCCTTTTTATCTGTATTATCTTAAAAGACTGTCAGAATTAACACTTAATGTTGTATTCCGTAGCTGCCTGCCACTACTACGAACTGGGTTGCTGGAACTTTAATGTCAGTCAGACCTTTTACCAGTTTGGGCAAGCCCTTCCCCCCAGACCCCCCAGGCTGAGTTCCGGTGAAGCCATCTGGTGGTTCTTGACTCTACTGCTTGGGCAGCTGGGTGGGTCACCTGCTTAATTCAGGAATTCATGGACCTTGAAGAACAATGAGCTTAACCTTTACTCAGAGCTTCTCCAGCCCAGGTGGAGCAGGATCCTGAAGGAATCCATGCTCAACAAGGGCTGGGAGAAGTTCACCTTGACCAATGTCAAGTATTCTCTTTGCGCTACAGGCTGTCCTGGGTGGGATGCCTAGAGTGGCATATTCAAATAATAATATGTTTAGGCAGACAGAAAAACACATACATATTCACACATTCCAAGCATTTCACATATACACATATGTGTATACATACACATATGCACACATACACATATGCACACATACCTGGTGGGTGTATGGAACAAAGTTCCAACAGATTCCTAGAATTTCACACTTTACACATACAAACATATACACACAACTGGATGAAGCACGCTCCAACACACAGGCAGGCAAGCTTTATATACATACACGCATACATATATGTATAAAGATTTATTGGATGGAGCATAGTTCCAACACATTTTCATACAAACTTTACACATATTCATACAGAACTTTATTTTTTCTCCCTTGTCTTATACATTTCAGCAAAATCTTTCAAGCAGTGTAAAATTACCATGTGATTACATTTTAGTTTTCTTCTAGTGAATGACTATGAGAAAATGATGTTCCCCAATAACTTCACAAGGAATAATATTACATAATACTGGCAAAGAAAACAAATGATTCCCAAGGACCCACGTGCATTCATAATGAAGCAACTTGTTATAGATTAACAAAGTGTAAATAAGCAAGGCAGTTTTCTCAGCCAGCTTCTCTTACTGTCAGGCAGCAATGTACAGTTAAAAACAAAGGATTGATTATTGTACTATCTGTCTTTAAAAGTAATCTCATAAGAATCAAAAAAAATCACAAATCTAAACTTTGATATAAAAATGAGACATAGCTACCTTAAATCCTCAGAATGCACATCTACTCATCAGCAATTCTTAATAAATCACATCAGGAAGCCGAGGGCAAAATGTGTATAAGAACTCAATCAGCAGCAGCCCAGCTTCAGTGAGAGTCCAGGTAGCCAGTGTGGCCGCTGTTCTTGGTCCCTGACCATAATCGCTTAACTATTAAGAGTGTGCCTCTTTAGCCGTGCAGTGGTGGCGCACGCCATAATCCCAGCACCCTGGGAGGCAGAGGCAGGCAGATTTCTGAGTTCGAGGCCAGCCTGGTCTATAGAGTGAGTTCCAGGACAGCCAGGGCTATACAGAGGAACCCTGTCTCAAAAAAAAAAAAAAAAAAAAAAAAAAAAAAAAATCCAAAAAAAAAAAAGTGTACCTTTCTGAACTTCAAATTGTTCCCTAAGATTTTCTACATCAGATTCAGTAGCAAAAATATTGTAACCTAGCTTCACTAACAGTTTTATTTTTCCAAATTTTTTTTTAAAGATTTGGGTTTTTGTTATTGCTGTTGTTTTGGTTTTTTGGATTTTTTGTTTTTGTTTTTGTTTTTGTTTTGTTTGTTTTTTGTTTTGTTTTTTTTTGAGACAGGGTTTCTCTGTATAGCCCTGGCTGTCCTGGAACTCACTCTGTAAACCAGGCTGGCCTTAAACTCAGAAATCCGCAGGCCTCTGCCTCCCAGGGTGCTGGGATTACAGGCGTGTGCTACCACCGCCTGGCTGATTTGTTTATTTTTATTTTTTATTTTTTAAGATTTATTTATTTATTATACGTTAAGTACATTGTTGCTGTCTTCAGACACACCAGAAGAGTGCATCAGATCCCATTATAAAAGGTTGTGAGCCACCATGTGGGTGCTGGGAAATGAACTCAGGACCTCTGGAAGAGCAGTCAGTGCTCTTAACCACTGAGCCATCTCTCCAGCCCTCCAAATGTTTTACTAAGGGTAGAGGTCATTGTGGACAATCGCCATCTCTAAGTCATTTCCTAGGGTGGTGATTGAATCATTGATCTACTCCAGCAGCGATGACTGAAAGCGATCCAGCACGATTGTTGTGAGAGCCAGAGATGCTGCCCAGTGAAGTGAGGGGCTGGACGCCCCCTTAGAGTTTCCATACAATTCTTGGGTTAAGAGGGAAGTGAGGGCAGCAAGCAGAGAACTCCTTAACAGCATGGAGTCCTCGGGAGATGTTAGTCGTCAGAGTTGGCCTCAACCAAGGTGTACCCATCGCAGCTGTGCTAACCCGTGGGCAGCATTCCCTGAGTTCTAAAGCCCTTCCTCCTGCATGGCCCTCAGCCGTTTCCAAATAGGAGAGGACTAAGAAGGAAAAAGTCCCTCATCCAACATAACTTTAGACTGGGAACAACGGGAATTACATGCGCTCCCATGAGAAAGACCAGGCCCAGCTGACAGAACCACCGACTCCGTGTGCGGTTTGCACCCCACCTTGGGTCCTAGGGCACCTGGGCAAGAGCTCTTCTTTCTAGCAGACAGCTTTTCTTCTATGCGGTCGTGGTAGCTTCCCAGTGGCTCTGTTGACGAGCGTCTACTGGCCAAGCTAGGGATGGGATCCAGGCAACTATGCTGTGCCTGCATTTTGGAGCTAAGTGTCGTCTGCCTCTGTCCAGCCGCACCCAGTGTATTACATCCAGAAAACCCGGTCACTGTACGTGTGGTAAAGCATTCCATGGATTTTGATTCGCCATTTCAAAAGAAATAAGGAAAGGAAAGGAAGGGGGAGGAAGAAGAGGAAAGGAAGGAAGGAAGGAAGGAAGGAAGGAACGAAGGAAGGAAGGAAGGAAGGAGAATCTAGAGACTGGACTCAGGTCATCAGGCTTGTGAGCAAATGCTTTTTTGCCTGTTGAGTCTTCCCTGCCCCCCAACACCCTCACCTCAGGTTTAAAGTGGCAGGGCTTAGCTATGGTGTGGTGACACATTCCTCTGTTGGCAGAAGTCACTAAGTGGGATGGAAAGTTTGTCCTTAGAGTAGGATAATGTCAATCTGCCTTTCAGGTGTATCCCACCACCATTGGCCCAAGAACGCTTTAGTTTGGAGGAGGTTCTCTAGTTTTGGGAGGTTTACATAGTTTCTCTCTGTATCCCTGGCTCTCTTGGAATTCAGTTGGTAGACCAGGCTGGCCCCAAACTCAGAGACTGGCCTGCCTCTGCTTCCCAAGTACTGGGATTAAAGGTGTGCGCCATTGGAAGCTGGAGAGATGGCTCAGTGGGTAAGAGCACTGACTGCTCCTCCAGAGTTCCTGAGTTCAATTCCCAGCAACCATATGATGGCTCACAACTATCTGTAGTGGGATCTGATGCCCCCTTCTGGTGTGTCTGAAGACAGCTACAGTGTAATCATCTAAATAAATAAATCTTTAAAAAAAAAAAAAGGTGTGCGCCATCACCACCCAGCAAGCTCTAATTTTTAAATTTTGTTTTGGATTCTGGAGAAACAGCTCACTTTACCCCTTAAGAGTAGTTGGTTCTGGGGCTGGAGAGATGCCTCAGTGGTTAAGAGCACTGACTGCTCTGCCAGAGGTCCTGAGTTCAATTCCCAGTCAAGCCATGGTGACTCACAGCCATCTGTAATGGGATCCGGTGCCCTTTTCTGGTGAGTCTGAAGACAGCTCTCATGTAGTCACAGACATAAAATAAATACATAAATAAATCTTTTTTTTTTTTAAGGAGCACGTGGTTCTCATGTAGAGGGCCAGCTTTGGTTCCCAGGGTTACATCAGGCATCACAACTGCCTATAACTATAACTCCAGGGGGCCCAACACACTCTCCTGGCCTCTGCAGGCAGACACACACACACACACACACACACACACATTTAAAATTTATTTTGGGCTGGGCCTGAGGCAGAGGCAAGCAGATCTCTGTGAGTTCAAAGCTAGCCTGATCTACATAGTGAGTTCCAGGAGGATTTAAAAAAAAAAAAAAGGCAAAAAGCATGTGGATATGTGTGATACGCCTGCAAGTTTACATGTATGAGCACATGTGTTTGAGTGTGGGAAAAAGTTACAGGTTAAGATAGAGTATCTTCCTTGATTTTTCTCTAATGTATTTACTAATGTTCTTGCTGAGCTTGGCACTTTGTCTTGGGAAATACTCCTTCTCTACTTCTGGAACTGGAGTTACAGGGAGATGGACTGGGAGGGAAAGTCCAGTCCTCTGCAAGTGTTCATAACCACTGAACTTTCCCTTCAGCCTCCTGCGCTGGTAACCACGGCTTCAGTGAGGTGATGCGTGCCACAGCTGTGTCCTGTCCAGAAGACAGCACTTAACAGCTCTCCTCCCGCCTGGCCTCTTCCGAGTTCCCAATGTAGACCATTCACCTGCAACTGAGCGCTGTTACTTATTCTTTTTTTTTTTTTTTTTTTTTCCGAGACAGGGTTTCTCTGTGTAGCCCTGCTGTCCTGGTAGACCAGGCTGGCCTCGAACTCAGAAATCCACCTGCCTCTGCCTCCCAAGTGCTGAGATTACAGGCGTGCGCCACCACGCCCAACTCTGTGCTACTTATTCTTTGCATTTTGACGAGGTGTGGATCTCCGTGGTAAACACATTAATGCGCTGCGGAAAAACGTTTGACGTTTTCAACCAGATAGTTGAAAGCAACACAAATCCTTGGGTATAAATATAAATATTTAGAAGGCAACTTGACAACATGATAATGTAGCAAAACAGCAGTACATTATTAGAGGGGAGACCCATAACCCCCCATATTACATTACATTTCGTTTCACACAGACAAGTCTAATGAAATTAATTGGGTCACAACAAATGATGCCTGTCTTAGGGTTTCTGGCCCGGGACCAAAGGCACTAACTTGGAGAGGAAGGGTTTCTTTTAGAACCTTCAGTACCACATCACTGAAGGAAGCCAGCTCAGACGTAGGATCAAGGCAGAAACAGAAGAAAAGGTCGTGGAGGCACATTGTATACTTTACTGGTCCCTCACACCTTAGCAGGCAGGAGTGCCAGCTCAGGCCCACAATGAGCCTTTCCACACCAAGTACTGATTAAGATGTCCAATTTTGGCTGGGTAGTGGTAGCACTCGTCTAATCCCTGTATTGAGAGGCAAAGAGGCCATCCTGGTCTACAGGGTGAGTTCCAGAACAGGCAGAGCTACACAGAAAAACCCTGTCTTGAAAAAAAGCAAAAACAAATTAAAACCCCAAGCTTCTCAAACCGAAGTTCTCATGAAACTGGTTTGTCTCACTCCTTTTGGGTTTGATCCATCTAATGGTTTGTATCTGAACACTCAATAGCGTTTAGCAGCTTTAGTATCCGCACTTACTCTTTCTAAAAATCCAACGTGCCTACTAGGCTAGACTGTTTAGTCACATAGTAAGCGAAGGAAAACTTTTAAGATACATCTTCCAAAGTCTACTTTTGTTACTAAAATCTCAGGGGAGAGCGCGAACGCAGTCCCCCACTACCACAAATTATGCAGTCGAGTTTCCCGCATTTGGGGAAATCGCAGGGGTCAGCACATCCGGAGTGCAATGGATAAGCCTCGCCCTGGGAAAACCACCTTCGTGATCATGGTATCTCCCCTGCCAGGTAAGTATGAGTTGCTCGACTCGCCACCAGCCTCTCCATCCACACGCACTCCTTTCAAACGCACGGTCGCCCCCTCCGCGCGACCGCCTCGCTCTCACGCCCTCCACAACTCTGATGCGATGCTTCTCCCTCAAGGAAATCAATCGCGTGCCACGCCGGACACTCCACTCGAGACATGGCCCGTCGGGTTCCGCGGGACCGACAGCCATTGCGCGTCCTCATCTGCATTCGCCACGCCCTCAGGAGGCTTTTTTCTTTTTGTTTTCCCTGGCCTGCAGGAGACAGAGACTGGCATGCAGTGACACACAGTGACCTCTAGCACACTATGTATGTATGGAATAAACTGACTAAGGTTTCTTTTCTTTCTTTCTTTCTTTCTTTCTTTCTTTCTTTCCTTCCTCTCTTTTCTTTTTCTTTTCTTTTTTAAATAAAACAAAAGGAGATTATTTACAATATGCCGTACTTCAACAACAGTTACAGCCAAGAAACAGGGTATCAAGCAATAATAAACTCAGAGATTCCACTAATCGTGTTTATGGCTAGAGTAGCTTCTCTTGCTGGCTAGATAGGTGTCCGTCCGAGTCCTCCACTTGCACAAGGCTATCACCACGGAACCAAAGGGCGCTGTGCGTGCAGCACAGTGTGACTTCAGCTGGTTTCTTGGCCTTCTTTTTCTCCTCCCTCGTTAGTTTTCTACTTTTCTCCGTCTCTGTTGACTCCTTCCTCTTTTTCTTCTCCACTATCGGCTCCTTTCTCAGCCTCCTCGTCTTTATAACCGGCTCCTTCCTCTCCTTGGTTGTCCTGAGTACTGACAGAAACTGCTTTGTTAGAGCCTTCCGGTTCCGAGGAATTTCAATGGCAAAAAATGGAATCCTGCTGCAAAGATGGGGTTCTCTGCAGTGTAGTCCCTGGCAACCACCCAGTCGTAGTAAAGTACCTTAGTTATAATCTTCTACGATCCCTTCACATTTTAAGCAGAATGGTCTGCACTTCTCCTTAGCCGATTCTGATTCGCGTTCTTCTGGGTCGGATACATCTACCCCGAGTGTCTCAAAAATTTCACGGGACGCAGAGTAGATAGATGTCCGCATGGTGCCTCGCTCGCATGGCCCAAGCCATTTCCAATGATCGTCGTTGCCCTAGGACTCGGGAGGGTGGGACGGGAACCGGCTCTTCGTTCTCTCTGGCAGCATCCGTGTTGTCCCAAGCTTTCCCTTCCCGCCTGACTAAGGTTTCTTTATGGCCTGGGATGACCCTGGGGGGTGGGGTGGGAGGGGTGTTGTGCATGCCAAGGCAAGTAAGTTCGTCTACCCTGCCGAGCTACACACTCAGCCCTAGGAGCTACACATAGAAACTCGCTACAGGTTCTCAGGCACAAAGCATTGCTACACTGACTATGGAGGCTCACGCCTGTATCCTAACGGTTGCCAACCAGACGCAAGGGAATGGCCTTCCTTTTAATATCCAGTCCCACACTACTGGTTTAGGTAGGGTTTTTCTATTTCTTCCACAAAACACCGTGACCAAAAAGTAAGTTGGGGAAGAAAGAAAGGGTTTATTTGGCTTACACTTTCAGATCCTAGGGACAGGAACTCGAGCAGGGCTAGAGGTGGGCGCTGATGCAGAGGCCGTGAGGGAGGGCTGCTTACTGGCTTGCTTCACATGCCTTGCTCTCTTGTGGAACCCAGGGACACCAGCCTAGGGACACCAGCCCAGGGACACCAGCCTAGGGACACCAGCCTAGGGATACCAGCCCAGGGACACCAGTCTAGGGACACCAGCCCAGGGACACCAGCCCAGGGACGGCTGGCTGATCATTAATTGAGAAAACGCCAGATCTCACAGAGGCATTTCCTCAACTGAGGTTCCTTCCTCTCTGACCCACAAACTCAGCCATGACATGTATGTAGCTCAGCTCTCTCTCAACCCCCGAGTCATTTTGCAGGATCTGCACGGTGATGGTGTTTTGGTGCTATCCAGTCGTCACAGATCCTGCTTCTGGTCTCCAGGATCGCCATGTCGTTTTGTTTGTTTCTTTCTTTCTTCTTTCCTCAGCTGAAACAGCTTTGACCACCCACAGGACAGGGCTCTGACCAGTTAAGACACCAGTCAGTCCCCAGGGAGAGCATCTGCCAGGAAATGAACATCAAAGGCCCCGTTCCAAGTTTTCTGTCTCCCCAACTGCTCTACTTGGAGATCAGGCTGAGGCCTTGGGAGGTAGGGCGGTCGCCGGCTCCGGGCCCAGCTGACTGGTTTATAGCGCACAGCTCTCTCCAATAGGTCTTCTTCTGGGTGTAGGGCGGTGAGGTGGGGAGGGGGATGGTCCTTCCTGTCTAGGGTGCTCAGTTTTAGTTACCCCCAGTCACAGTTAAATCCCAACAGACGCCTCTTCAGCGCCCCGAGTTTCAAAGGAAAAAGACGGATGCGGGTGGACGTGCTCCACCACACAATGTAAAGTACACCGAGTGTCTCACCTCACTTCCTGTCACACACTTTTGTTTTGTTTCCTTTTGTTGTTGTTTTAAGTAAGAGTTGTGCAAAACGACTGTTCTCGGGGAGATGCAACACACAGGTCTATGCACCCCGGATAGGGGGCCCACAGCAGACAAAGTCTGGATACCACCACAATCCAACTCCAACTCAGCGGACCAAGGAGTTTCATTGGAGTTGATTACAGGAATAAGGGTGAGGGGTGACTTACAGGAAGAAACAGGGGTGACTCAAAGACAGCTGTATAGAGACACTCGCTTGGGTCTTGTTTGGAAGCATCACCTGTCAATAAAATAGCTGATGGCCTATTAGCTCAGTCCGGAAATAGGAAGGAGGTGGGTGTGGTGTGCCTAGAAATGTCCGTGAACCCCCAGGAGACCAGCAAGGAGCCGAGTCGGATGCAATCACATTAGGATTTCTTTATTTAAGCTCGAGTTTGGGTCACATCACCGTCTGCGAGGCAGGAGAACGGGACTTGACCCAGAGCCTGGAGCCTGGCAGACTCCTTTGAGGCAAGCATTTGTAGAGGCCGGAAAGGGGTATCTTGCCTAGTGCACTTCTGATTGGGTGGGGCCATTGCAGCCTTTACCGTAATTGGCTAATGCCAGCCTCAAACTTCCGTTTTCCTCCTCACTGGTGCTTCACTTCTTAGGAAGTGAAGTGTCAGGGGTAGGCTTGTAACTTGGGGGTGCAGCCTTGTCCAGCAGTAACCTGGAGACTTGATGCTAGACGCAACTTTTGTTGGGGGGTAACCTGGTAACTGGTGCTAGACACAGGTCTTGCTGGGGGTAACCTGGAAACGGGTGCTAGATACCCTCTTGTTAACTTGAGTTTGACCTTAGGTCTCTGTGATGGAGTCTGAACCCAAAAGATTCGTTCTCTTAGGAGTTCCGGCACGGAGAGAGGATACTGGGATAGAGTCGTTCCCCCGAATGCTGATGGACACTGTCACATGACCCCGAGGAGTCCGAACTAGCCCCGTGGCAGGCCCTGGAAGAGAAGGGTGGAGAATTGAGTACAAGCTAGTGGGACCGAGCCGAAGCTTTTGGCCTAGGCATTTATTCCCAAACAATTCAATCTCGGAGTCGTTATTCTGCCTTTTCAAGCTGCATCTCCAGCGCCCTCCCCGGCCTGGGAAACAGTTCACAGGGCCACAGGGCCTCCCTCTGGCCGGCCGCTGTGGAGCAGGCTAGAGAGCATCCCTTCCAGGAGGCTCAGTTGATGTCCACCTCTGCTGCTCGGCTCGCAGAGGCTCCTTTGCAGCTTGCTTCTCTGAGGGTGACACTCAGCAGCCTTTACAGTTCACTCCTGGGACGGTGGGGTGGAGGTGGGCGCTAGGAGAGCTGGTCCGTTTCAGCAACTTCCTGAAGCTATTTTGAGTTCTGTTGCCTCCAGCCTAAGAAGTTCCCATGGTGTGGAGAAAGGGTTACACAACAATGTACGCGTGCGCTGTGTGCACTTACACGTGGAGTCTGAGAGAAGGGTGTCGGCTCCCCGGAAGCGGGCGTTACAGGCTGTCCTGGGTGGGATGCCTAGAGTAGATGATGATCCCGCTCTGGTCCTCTGCGAGAGCGGGGCAGGCTCTTGGCAGATGCCACCCTCCCTCCCCTCAGCAGATGAATCCCTTACCCGACAGCAGTAGCTTGCTAAAATCGGGCTGCTGGGACCTCCTCCATCCGTTTTCTGCACCGTGCTCCCCTTGGCCCAGCTTTTCAACCTCACTGGCCAAATAAGTCCAGCCAGTGAAGGCCTAGGCAGCCAGAGCGCAGCAGGCATTGGGCGTGCACGGGAAGCAAGAAGGCCTTGCCCTTCTCCCCCATTCCCTCTGCCTTACTAAAATACCCTTAGATTACATTCCTAAAGCTGGCCACCAAGGTTATTTGGTCACTTCCTCCTCCAGAGGCTGACTACCGAGGTCCAGCTATGAAAGTATTCAAGTCCAGCAACCAAAGCCCCCCTTTGACCACCCCAATTACCACGTCCAATCAAGTTGAAACAGTTCATTTTAACGTGGGCTTTCCCATTTTACCCCATAAACTGCCATTTGCCAGGGTGAAGCCTGTCTCCTCTTTCCAGAAGGAGTCCTTTGGTGGTCGCCCCACCCTGATAAGGAGCCCTTCCCCTCTGCCCTCCGTCTCCTGTCTGTCTCTTATTCCCTGCCTTCTGTCTCTCTGGGGCAAATAAGTAAATAAGTCTCTTTTGTGCTGAATACTTGGCTCTTGGATGGGGTGTCTGGAGCTATTCCAGTCCCTCCAGCAGTTCTAGTGTGTGTGTGTGTGTGTGTGTGTGTGTGCACGTGCCTGCATCTCCCTCTTCACACTACCAAACACAACTCCTTCCCATCCCCACTGCTTTTCCAGGGCGTTGAGGGCTCAGTTTCATGTCCTGGGCCTCCCCAACCAGGGAGGTAAATTCTGCCCCTGGGCTCTGGCCACTGCGGGCCTCTGGCCACTGCTGGTGGTGCCACCTCTCCCCAGACTGCCAGGACGGTAGGCAAACCCGCCAGCCTCGTCGGGAGTGAATCCAGAGTGGGTGGGCGTGTTTCAGGGGACTAGCAGAGAGCTAGTCAGTGGCCTGCTCTATGTGCACCATACTTTCCTAGCTATGCCCCGGACAGTATATTGTGTGGACGGACGGACATTCGTTTTCCTTTGGGTTTCATTAACTAACCCCAATCCTGTGCATGTGAGGGTGCTGTGCGTGTCCAGGTCAGACGCTGACTTCTAGGAGTTGGTTCTCCCCCCAGGGGGTCTGGGGATGAAACCCAGGTTCTCAGGCTTGGCAGCAGGTAACTACCCAGTGAGCCACCCTGTCTGCTGCTCCACAGTTTGGTGTGGGAATGGGGTGCCACACATATGTAGTCCTGGTTGGCCTGGAACTTCCTGTGTAGACTAGGCTGGCAGGAGACTCGAGGTCCCCCTGTCGCCGCAGCTGATGTTACAGGGGTGCCCCACCACACCTGCACTCCCTTGTTCTCAGAGGCAGCTGTTCACCTCTGGGGCCTGCCTGGTCTTAAACTCACAGCAGCAGTCCTGGGGTCACAGGCATGCGGCACACTTTATTTTTCCCAGGCGTTAGTGAGAAAGCCCTGCACAGTCTCCTCTAGTTCTGTAGGCTTTGCGGCCTACCCAAGGCCCCCAAGGGAGTATATGCAGCTGCTACCAAGTACCCCCCGCCCCAGGACACACACAATGAATCCTGGGCGTGCCAAGTCTCCTCAGGGGTGAACACACTTGCCCCATTGCTGGCAGCTGGAGTTTGAGCCCCACAATCCACATGGTGGAAGGAGAGATTTGACTCCCACAAGCACGCCTCTGGCCTTCTCCAGGTCCCTCCTCACACGCTACACACACTCATCTGAAAATAGACCTCGGCGGTTGGAGACATGTTTCAGTGACTGAGCGCGCTGGCTGCTCCTCCCTAGGACCCGGTCGGTTTCCAGGCACCCACATTGAAGCTCCGGTTCTGGGGGATCCTATGTTCTCTTCTGCCCCACCTCTCCCCTTTCTGGCCCTCTCCTGCACTGCTCACATGGGGCCCACAGACCGATGGGCAGGCGAAAGCACTCCTACACAGTAAATAAAAAGTAAGCACAAATCCAATAAAAAGTTTCAGAGCACTCACTCCACCCACGGGTAAGAGAAGCGTCGTGTGCTTTGCCCCCTCCCCTCCCCCCCCCCCCGTGTGTGTGTGTGTGTGTGTGTGTGTGTGTGTGTGTTTACACAGCACCATCACATTTCAGCATGGTACCTCACAACATCCCCGCGAGGTAGGTCAGCATGTCCTTACTGGATTGAGGCTTCAAGAGCAGCTGGTGAGGGCCGGACCGAATCCAGAAGCAGGGCCCCAGGTCCGCACTCACCCACTGGGACACCGAGTGGGTGTATTTCTACCAATGAAGGCCCAGCACACAAAGGAAGAAAACGATGTCTCGGCTGACCACAGGAAAACCAACATTCGCCCGGCACGGGGAACCATGCCAGTCACGAGAGCAAGCACTGCAACCAGCACAGGGAGGAGAGAGAGTGTGCGCCCAGAGAGGCTGCGCCCAGAGAGGCTGCGCCCAGAGAGGCTGCGCCCAGAGAGGCTGCGCCCAGAGAGGCTGCGCCCAGAGAGGCTGCGCCCAGAGAGGCTGCGCCCAGAGAGGCTGCGCCCAGAGAGGCTGCGCCCAGAGAGGCTGCGCCCAGAGAGGCTGCGCCCAGAGAGGCTGCGCCCAGAGAGGCTGCATATGGGCTTTGGCAACTGACCGTCAGCTAGGTGGACCCCGACCCCAGAATCTTCAGGATTATTTGGAGAAATGTAAATAAACCCATTCCAGGGGTGACGGTCGGTCCCAATTCCCCGTGATTTCCTGTCAGAAGTCAGCTTTGGCATCTGTGGGGTGGATAAAAGCACAGCAGCCCATAGGGGTAAGTGCTTAGAGGAACCTGTCTATCCTGACATTGTCCGGGTCGATACCTTAAGCGGCTAGTGGTTAGAGAAATTATTCAGCATACCTTTCTCTTGGGGAACAAAGCTTAATTTACTGGGGCTTATACTCCTGTGGCCAGCGAAACATTCTGAAGTCTTGAGGCCAGTGAGAAAGAAAAGGAAAGAAAATAAAATTCACACACACACACACACTGAATGGATGAAACAAAAGGCAGATTCAAATAACTTCATACATAATGTTTAGACTGACAGACAAATACATACATATTCACACATTCCAAGCATTTCACATATACACATATGTGTATATATACACATATGCATACATACACATATGCACACATACCTGGTGGGTGTATGGAACAAAGTTCCAACAGATTCCTAGAATTTCACACTTTACACATACAAACATATACACACAACTGGATGAAGCACGCTCCAACACACAGGCAGGCAAGCTTTATATACATACATGCATACATACATACATACATACATATATGCATAAAGATTTATTGGATGGAGCATAGTTCCAACACATTTTCATACAAACTTTACACATATTCATACAGAACTTTATTTTTCTCCCTTGTCTTATACATCTCATCAAAATCTTTCAAGCAGTGTAAAATTACAATGTGATTACATTTTAGTTTTCTTCTAGTGAATGACTATGAGAAAATGATGTTCCCCAATAACTTCACAAGAAATAATATTACATAGTACTGGCAAAGAAAACAAATGATTCCCAAGGACCCACGTGCATTCATAACGAAGCAACTTGTTATAGATTAACAAAGTGTAAATAAGCAAGGCAGTTTTCTCAGCCAGCTTCTCTTACTGTCAGGCAGCAATGTACAGTTAAAAACAAAGGATTAATTGTTGTATTATCTCATAAGAATCTCATAAAAGTAATCTCATAAGAATCAAAAAATCACAAATCTAAACTTTGATATAAAAATGAGACATAGCTACCTTAAATCCTCAGAATGCACATCTACTCATCAGCAATTCTTAATAAATCACATCAGGAAGCCGAGGGCAAAATGTGTATAAGAACCCAATCAGCAGCAGCCCAGCCTCAGTGAGAGTCCCGGCAGCCAGTGTGGCCGTTGTTCTATGTCCCTGACCATAATCGCTTAACTATTAAGAGTGTGCCTCTCTAGTCGGGCGGTGGTGGCACACGCCTGTATTCCCAGCACTCTGGGAGGCAGAGGCAGGCAGATTTCTGAGTTCGAGGCCAGCCTGGTCTACAGAGTGAGTTCCAGGACAGCCCGGGCTATACAGAGAAACCCTGTCTCGAAAAAAACAAATCCAAAAAACCAAAACAAAAAACAAAACAAAACAACAAAAGTGTACCTTTCTGAACATCAAATTGTTCCCTAAGATTTTCTACATCAGATTCAGTAGCAAAAACATTGTAAACATTGTAACCTAGCTTCACTAACAGTTTTATTTTTCCAATTTTTTTTAAAGATTTGGGTTTTTGTTTATTGTTTTGTTTTCTTGGATTTGGGTTTTTTTTTTTTTTTTTTTTGAGACAGGGCACACGTCTAATGCCTGCATTGAGAGGCAAACAGGCCAGCCTGGTCTACAGAGTAAGTTCCATAACAGCCAGGGCTACACAGAAAAACCCTGTCTCGAAAAAAACCCAAAAACAAACAAAACCCCAAGAGATGTTCCAGCCTCTCAAACTGAAGTTTTCATGAAATTGTCTTTTCTCAAGTCCTTTTTGATTTGCTTCACGTAATGTTTAGTATCTGACTACTTAATACTGGTATTTATCAGCCCTAATATCAGCATTTAGCTTCTCTAAATCAGTAAACTCTTTGTCAAAAAATTATATGTTAAAGACTAATGAATGTGTAAGTATTTTCTGCTTTTGCAACTACAAAGCCAGGGGAGAGCGCGAACGCAGTCCCCCACTACCACAAATTATGCAGTCGAGTTTCCCGCATTTGGGGAAATCGCAGGGGTCAGCACATCCGGAGTGCAATGGATAAGCCTCGCCCTGGGAAAACCACCTTCGTGATCATGGTATCTCCCCTGCCAGGTAAGTATGAGTTGCTCGCCCCGCCACCAGCCTCTCCATTATTTTACAATTACTCTTTATTTATGGTCTCTTCTTTAATGCATTTTTCTCTACATTTTATTCTCTTTTCTCACATTATACCCTGAAAGTACCCTCATATAATGAATATATTATCATAATAGCGTGAAAAAAAAAACTTTTTAGGGGGAACCGGTAGCCTTTGCGAGTTTTTCATCTACATAATCCCCTCCTCTGTGGTGACGTCGCGGGAACGCTGGCGTAGGCTCTTTAATGAGACCCCGCCCACTAAGGCTGTAGGGGCGGGGCGGGGCGGGGCGGGGCGGGGCTTGTTTCTAGGTAGGGCGGAGGAGATCAAATCTGGAAATCAAAACCTAGGCTTGGAGACCCTGTGCCTGCCCGCCTACGCTCCACAGGCTGTGGGCAAAGAGGATTTTAGCTCATTCAGTTTCTTCTAGTGGAGGGAACTCATTTTCATTGGACAGAATTCCAGAGATTCACCCTTGTTAAGTTTAACTAGTGAAGCCGGGCGGTGGTGGCGCACGCCTGTAATCCCAGCACTCTGGGAGGCAGAGGCAGGCGGATTTCTGAGTTCGAGGCCAGCCTGGTCTCCAGAGTGAGTTCCAGGACAGCCAGGGCTATACAGAGAAACTCTGTCTCGGAAAAAACCAAAAAAAAAAAAAAAAAAAAAAGTTTAACTAGTGAAAGAAAAATCGTTTTTCCGTGGTATTTTTCTGAGTAGGTCTACCATACATTATTTATTTACACAGAGCCACTAAACCTAATAAAAACCATGAGAGAAAGGCTAAGATAACAACTTTGAAGTAATAAATCTGACTGGATAGTGACACACAACCGTAATCTCAGTTCTCCAGGTCACGGTAGGCGGAGTGAAGTCAGCCTGGGCTACATAACTAGTTGCATGTTAGACTGGGCTAGGCTAGTGAGACCGCCTCAAAACCTAAATAAAGCTTTAAAAAAAGAAGAGGAGAAAGGCGGAGGAGAAGAAAGAGGAGGAGGAGGAAAGAAGAAAAACGAACAGAAAGATTACTGCTATTTTCAGCGGAAAAGAAAACGTAAAGAGACGTGGTAACTTTGACCCTCCGCACACTCCGTCTCTTACATCCCTGTCCCGGGGACGGCTTGCGCAGGCGCACAGGAAGGACTCGCAATAAGGGCGGAAGTCGGGTGTCCGGGAGGCTTTAGGGAAGGTATTGGGGGAGTACACAGACACCCGGACCGTGTAGGCGTCCTTAGGCCGCCATGAACCTACTCCAGGACGACTATGACCCCTATGCGGTGGAAGAGCCGAGCGACGAGGAGCCGACTCTGAGCAGGTGGGCCGCGTATCCGCCCCGCCTTGGCTGAGGCCGCTGTGTTGGTCGCGTCTGCCGTCCCTGGGCGCAGTGTTGCGCGCTTCACTTGCGGGAGCCTCGGGGCGCCTGATGGGGCTGCTCGGTTTCTAGGGAGCCAGGACGGACAGCGGTGCGGGAAGAGGGATGTTCCGCAATTACGCGGGCCCCCAGATCCGTAGATGGAAGGAACCCTGTTTACCGTTTACTAGCACTGTGACTGAAGGCAAGTCAGTTACCCTCGGCTTCGCATCTGTAAATGGAAATACAAGTGTGGGACACTATCCTAAGCTAGCGAGGGCCACAATCCTTAGCATGAAGGGCTTATCTTGAAGACTGTCAAATAGAACTAGGGAATAGTGAGTGGGCATTTTTTGTTTGTTTTTGGTTATGATAGAGATAAATACAAAATTCTTGTCTTCCATAGGGTTGTTTTCCTTAACTAGGGGAAATGGAAGTGTCTATTTTCATAGAAGATGACCTGTGATAGGCACTGATGAAGTTCTGTGATAATTCTGGAAAGGTTGTATTTATCCTACTTGAGGAATTTGTAATGTTTATACATAGTCTGAAGCACTTATCTTTTCTCCCCTTGCTGGGTATTAAACCCACGGCATTTTTAAAATCATGTATATGTATATATATTTAATTTAAAAATTTATTCATTTTTGTGTACATTTAGTGTTTTGCATATGTCTGTATGACGATGTCGGATCCCCTGGAATGGATGTTACAGTTATGAGCTGCTGCATGGGTTCTGGGAATTAAACCTGGGTCCTCTAGGAGAGCAGCCAGTGCTCTTGACTGCCATCTCTCTAGCCCCATATGTTTCATTTTTTAATTTTAGTTTTTGAGACAGGGTGTAGTTCTGCCTGGCCTGAAACTTGCTCTGTAGGCCAGGCTTGCCTTGAACGCAGAGATCACTTGCCTCTGCTTCTATGTGCTAGGGTTAAAGGTGTGTGTGGGGGGGGGGGGCGGGGGCATCCGCACCTGCTGTACTGGCTGTTTTTATGTCAACTTGATACAAGCTGGAGTTATCACAGAGAAAGGAGCTTCAGTTGGGGAAGTACCTCTGTGAAATCCAGCTGTAAGGCATTTCTCAATTAGTGATCAAGGGAGGAGGGCCTCTTGTAGGTGGTGCCATCCCTGGGCTGGTAGTCTTGGGTTCTTTAAAAGAGCAGGCTGAGCAAGCCAGGGGAAGCAAGTTAGTAAGGAACATCCCTCCATGGCCTCTGCATCAGCTCCTGCTTCCTGACCTGCTTGAGTTCCAGTCCTGACTTCCTTTAGTGATGAATAGCAGCATGGAAGTGTAAGCTCAATAAACCCTTTCCTCCCCAACTTGCTTCTTGGTTATGATGTTTGTGCAGGAATAGAAACCCTAAGACATCTGGCTTGTTTTCTTCCTATATTAACTAGGTTCTCAACCTTCCTAATGTTGCGACCCTTTAATACAGTTCCTCATGTTGTGGTGGCCCTCAACCATAAACTTATTTTCATTCCTACTTGATAACTGTAATTTTGCTACTGTCATGAATTATAATGTAACTGTCTGATTTGCAGGAGATCTGCTATGCAGCTTCTTTGGGGATCATGACCTACATGCTGAGAACCACTGTAGAACATAGTTCAGGGCCTGGGGAAATGGCTCAGCTCGTAAAGGCCCTTGCTGTGCAGCCCTGAGGACCTGAGTGCTAGCCCCTGAACTCATGTAAAACGCTGGGTGTGTTAGTATGAGTCTTTAATCCCAGCACTCCTCTGCTGTGGTGAGAGGTGGGGACAGGGATGTCATCAGAAGCTTGAGGACCAGCTAGCCTGCAGGACACTGCAGGAAACAAGAAAGACCCTTGACAAGGCAGAGAGCAAGAGACAGGTTCTCAGAGTTATTTTCCAACTTCCAAATGCACTATGCATACATACAGACACTATGTGAATGCTAAAAACAGTGAAGACAGCACATTGTGTCATTGCAGGGATGCCTGTTACTGCCTGCAGTACTGGCCTCCTTCCGCTGTCCTCTGTGCTCATCGTGTACCTCAGGCTGACCTCACACTTCCTGTAGTCTTGTGCCTTACAGGTCTGCCATCACGCTGCCCTTTTCTCCCTTCTGCCCCCTGAGAACTGGGACCACAGGTGTGTGCCATCACACCTAGCTCCCTCTTGCTGTTCCTTAGTAGTCACTGTCAGTTCCTTCCTGTCCTTGCATCCTACTGAACCTCCAGATGTCACACATGTGTTCTCCACATCTACAGTTTTGTCATTTCTAGGGATGCGGTGGGAGTGGAGCTGTGCACTGTGTAACCTTGGGCATCTGGCTTTTTATCTGAATATCTACCTGTGATAGTACGTTGTGTGGGTCTTCTGGTTCTCCCCATCCCTACCTTTCTTTGCTGTGCCAAGGATCATAAGGATCAGACCCAGGGCTTAGTACCTGCTAGGCAAACGTTCTGTCCAGAGGTACATGCCAGGGTTCTGAGATGTATTTCTTTTTTCTTTTTTAAGATTTATTTATTGTTATATCTAAGTACACTGTAGCTGTCTTCAGACACACCAGAAGAGGGCATCAGATCTTATTACAGATGGTTGTGAGCCACCATGTGGTTGCTGGGATTTGAACTCAGGACCTTCGGAAGAGCAGTCCGTGCTCTTAACCACTGAGCCATTTCTCCAGCCCTGAGATGTATTTCTTTTTATCTTCCTTCTTCCTTTCCTTTTTCTTTCTTTCTTTCTTTTTTCTTTTTTGTGGTTTTTGAAGACAAGGTTTCTCTGTAGCCTTGGCTATCCTGTAACTCAATCTATAGACCAGGCTGGCCTCGAACTCAGAAATCCCCCTGCCTCTGCCTCCCGAGCACTGGGATCAAAGGCGTGCGCCACGACTGCCCAGCTCCCATGTCTTTTAAATTAAATTATAATGTTTAATTGCTGTGAAATATTTTATGTTGGGATATTAATTGTATATAATTATATTGTTTTTATTTAAATAAAACTGAGTTCTTTGAAGAAAGCTTTTTCAGCTTAATAGAATTAGCTAATGAATTGGTATAATGGTATTGGAAAGCAATGTGATAATACAAGAAGCCAAAAAGAAAGCTGGAAAGATGGCTCAGTGGTTAAGAGCATTGGCTGTTCTGGCAGAGCACCTGGATTAGATGCCCAGAAGTCACAGGGCAGCTCACAGCGTCTGACTGTAACTCTGGGGATCCAATGCCTTTCTGGCCTCTGAGAGCACCAAGCAATACAACTGATGTACAGATACACATACAAGCAGAATGCCTGTACGCACACAAGAGGAACGAGATCAGGTTATACTTATGCCTCGTGTCTGCAGCATCAGGAAGCAGAGGCAGGATTGTTGCAGGTTTGAGGCTTGCTCTCTCTCTCTCTCTATATATATATATATAATATGTATAAATTCAAAATTTACTATATAGTAAATCTCAGCTTAGCCAGAGCTATAAGGTGAAACCCAGTCTACCAAACCAAAAAAGAAACCCCAAAAGCCAAAGCTGAAAATAGGAAGGATTAGCTAATCTCTTGCCTATTAATGAGCATTGCCTATATGTAATATGGTAGGTATATCACATGTAAATTTGTAAAACTTAAAATTGCTGTTGAGCAGTGTCTTAGTTAGGGCTTTACTGTTGTGAACAGACACCATGACCAAGGCAGCTCTTACAAGGACAACATTTAATTGCATCCAGGCAGACATGGTGCAGGAGAAGCTGAGAGTTCTACATCTTCACCTGAAGGCTGCTAGCAGAATACTGACTTCCAGGCAGCTAGGATGAAGGTCTTAAGCCTATGTCCATAGTGACACACCTACTCCAACAAGGCCATGCCTCCCAGTAGTGCTACTCCCTGGGCCAAGCAGTAAGATGATGATAGAAGTTATAAGTAATTTTATTTTATTTTGTGGTACTATACCTCAAACTGAGGGCCTTGTGCATGTAAGTCTGTCCCCTGAGCCACACCCAGGCCCTGATTTTACTATTCACACTCTCTGTACTTTAAATGTGTGCTAGTTCTGAAGATGAGGTGGAAGTGCTTTTACACGGAACCTCAGACCAAAAGCGGAAACTCATCCGGGAATGTCTTACTGGAGAAAGTGAATCAAGTGAAGATGAATTTGAAAAAGAAATGGAAGCTGAACTAAACTCCACCATGAAGACAATGGAGGACAAGTTATCCTCGCTGGGAACAGGTCATCTTTGGGCTTAGTTTTCATAGATATCCTGTAAAGGATTGTGTTCTTTTGTGTCTCTAGACCTTTGTGTAGGTGTTGAGGAATTACTTTGTGTGTGTGTGTGTGTGTGTGTGAGATGAATGCATGAATAGTTGGTGGTGCTGGGGGCTTAAACCTGGGTCTTATGTTTGCTAGGCAAGTTGTTCTACCACTTAGGTACAGCCCCGCCTCTTTTTTTTTTGTAGTGAGATCTGATGCCCTCTTCTGGTGTGTCTGAAGACAGCTACAGTGTACTTATATGTAATAATAAATAAATCTTTTTTGTTTTGTTTTGTTTTGTTTTTTGGATTTGGTTTTTTCGAGTCAGGGTTTCTCTGTATAGCCCTGACTGTCCTGGAACTCACTCTGTAGACCAGGCTGGCCTCGAACTCAGAAATTCGCCTGCCTCTGCCTCCTAGAGTGCTGGGATTAAAGGTGTGCGCCACCACTGCCTGGCCAGAACTGTTTTTCATATTGGTATGGTTTATAACTTGAAAAACTGAAAGCTGTAATGGAGGCCGAGGGAGAGTCAGGGACACAAGTGTGTGAGACCTAAGCTGGAGAGAGGAAGTGTGTTCTTGGTTCCGCGCCCTGCCTAATGCCCGTTGAGTCAAGATATCCCTTTCTTATTCTCTGTGGTGTATTGCCACTAAAAGGTGTGCTGGTGTACATATTAAAGCATACTGTGTATGGTGGAAACCCAGAAATAAGGACATTTAAATTTAATTAGGTTGTGGCAATGATTCTCCTCTAATTTGGAGAACTCATCAAGGAGTGATTTCCTACAGTTGCTTAGGGCAGGGAGATCAAGGAGGTGACTGCTGTAAAAGTACTTTACTGTACTAACAAGACTGTGAGTGAGTTACTACTATTTGAAGTGATGGGAGTGTATGTGGAGGCTTTTCCTGTGGGTCATGTTTGGTGTGTTTGTAAACTTAATTTCTGCTTTGGTAGGGTCTTCCTCAGGCCGTGCCAAAGTGGGAGGAGTTACAACAAAGTACTATGACGAGATATATTTTGATTCTGATTCTGAGGATGAAGACAAAGCAGGTGAGTAACCTTTTACTTACTTAGCAGGTGTATTTTATGAGTAATATCTGCCTTAACAGTTATTTGGTAATAGATTTTCCCTTAGATTTATATTTAAAATTTTATTTTCTGTTAATGGGTATTTTGCTTGCACATATATCAGTATGTGTACCATGTGCATGCCTAGTGCCCTCAGAGGCCAGGATAGGGTGTTGGATTCCCTGGAAATGGAGTCATAGATGTTTATGAGCCACCATGTAGATGCTGGGAATCAAGCCAGGTCCTCTGGAAGAGCCGCCAGTGCTCCTACTCCTGAGCCGGCTTTCCAGCCCTCTTCTTTCTTTCTTTCTCTCTCTTTCTCTCTCTCTCTCTTTCTTTGTTTTTTTGTTTTGTTTTTTTGAGACAGGGTTTCTCTGTAAAGCCCTGGCTATCCTGGAACTCACTCTGTAGACCAGGCTGGCCTCCCTCAGAAATCCATCTGCCTCTGCCTCTCTAGTGCTAGGATCAAAGGTGTGTGACACCACTATAAACCACCATGGTGTTGCTGGGATTTGAACTCAGGACCTCTGGCAGGACAGCCAGTGCTCTTAACCACTGAGCCATCTCTCCACTCCAAAGTCTGCTTTTTTGTTTTGTTTTAATATTCTGGGCCCTTAAGAATGGTAGGCAAGGGGCTACAGCAGTGCTTCTCAGGAAAATACTGAAAGACTTTAATACAGTTCTCATGTTGTGGTGACTACCAACTGTAAAGTTTACTTTTGTTGCTACTTTATAACTAATTTTGCTACTGTTGTGAATTGAAATGTAAATGTGTTTTCTGATGGTCTTTAGCGACCCCTGTGAAAGAAAGGGTCCTTCAGCCTGCAAAGGGGTCACAGCCCACAGGCTGAGAACCCCTGGGCTAGAGGATGGCCTACAGGATAAGAGCCCCAGCGAATTTTGCAGAGGGTCTGGATTCAGTGTCCAGAACTCACATTGCGCCCTACAGCTATCTACACATGACTCCCTTCCCGAGGACCTGGGTCCCTCTTGGCTTCAGCAAGTGTACTTAACATTCATGCAATGTACTTAACATACATTCTCATAAAGCACTCATATACATAAGCTAAACCTTAAAAGGATTACCATTTGGTTTTTCTTTCTTTTTGTTTTTTGTTTTGTTTTCCGAGACAGGGTTTCTCTGTATAGCCCTGGCTGTCCTGGAACTCACTTTGTAGACCAGACTGGCCTTGAATTCAGAAATCCGCCTGCCTCTGCCTCCCAAGTGCTGGGATTAAAGGCTTGCGCCACTACCACCCGGCTCCATTTGGTTCCTCAATGTTGTTTTGTTCTGATTTGAGTATTTGTTTGAGAGATGGTCTCAGAGAGCAGCCCCGTCTGACTGGAAACGTAACTGTAGCACACGCTGGCCTCGCTCATGGCGGTTCTCACCTCACGCTTCTGCTTCGCAAACGTTAGAATTACGGGGTGAGCCGCCATCGTCTGGGTAGAAATGGTTTATGTGAGAACTAGTGGTGATCTTGGATGTGAGAAGTAGTTCATGGACTGAGATGTGCTTGCCTGGGATACACAAAGCCCCAGATGTGGGGAAAAAAATCCAGCACTCTGGAGGCAGAGGCAGGCGGATTTCTGGCCAGCCTGGTCTACAGAGTGAGTTCCAGGATAGCCAGGGCTATACAGAGAAACCCTGTCTCAAAAAACAAAACAAACAAACAAAAAAAGCCCCAGATGTGATCCTCAGTAGTGGATAAAACTGGGTGCAGCAGCCCACAGCTGTGACCCCTGTATGTGGGAAGTAAAGGCTGGGGTGGAGACCAGCTCTGGCTACACAAGACCCAAGTCACATTCTTAGCATTGTTTTTTTTTTTTTTCTTAATTATTCTGTGTATGTGTTTTATGGGAGCTCATTCTCCAGTGCACATATGGCTGTAGAAGACAACTTGTGAGAGTCCTTTCTCTTCTGCCACCTCTGAGTCCCAGGAATTGTACTCAGATTGTCAGTCTCATGGTAATGAGCTATCTCACCCTCCTCCCTTCTATTCTAGACAGGGTCCCATGTAGACTAAGCTGGTCTCATACTTGGTATGTAGCCAAAGGTGACCTTGAACTCGAGATCCAACTGACTGTATCTCAGGCCCTGGGATTACAGACGTGTCACCATGTCCCTGGAGTTTTAAGTGGGGCTTGTGAGACTGAACTTTTATTATTTGTACTTGGCCCTTCCTTTATCTTTTGTTCTAGTGTCTTAATTGGGCAAGACTCTCATTTGAAGAAGAGCTGTGTTTAATTTTGTGCGTTGTTTTTAGGGATAAGGCTCTATTTTTGTTGTCAGGGTACCCGGGACTCACTGCTTAGCCCAGGCATGACAGTTCTCCTGCCTCAACCTTCCAAATGCTGGGACTGCTAAAGAAACACTTTAGGTGTCTTTTCTTTCTGTTTTTTGTTTTTTTTTGTTTTTTGTTTTGTTTTGTTTTATATTTTTCGAGACAGGGTTTCTCTGTGTAGCCCTGGCTGTCCTGGAACTCACTCTGTAGACCAGGCTGGCCTCGAACTTAGAAATCCACCTGCCTCAGCCTTCCAAGCGCCAGGATTAAAGGCATGCGCCGCTGCCACCGCCCGGCTCTGTTTTTTTTTTTTTTTTAAATTTAATTCTTAATCATTTTATATCCACTCACTGGCTTCCCCCCCCCCCCCCCAGTCACTCCCTCCCGTTTAGGCAACTTTTAAAAAGATAATGTAAATAGAATAAATAGTATGGGAAACAGGAGAGTCATTTTATATTAAAGAAGTGGAAACTTTAGACATGATATTCTCTAATTCATATTCTCAACCTTTCTAAAACTAACACAAGTGACCAAGAAGAAGAAGAAGAAGAAACAGCACAGGATTCCAACCAACGATGAGCTGCTCTATGATCCTGAGAAAGATAACAGAGACCAGGCCTGGGTCGATGCAAAGAGGAGGGGGTAAGAATTTAAATCTATACTTAGAATCCTTAGAGAAAACCAGAGTGATTTGTCATTGCTTTCCTGTTTCACCTTATGTGTCTTTGTTTTCACACAAACACATCAAAAAAGTTTGAGAAAAACTTGAATACTTTATTTGAAGATTATTTGAAGATAACTAGCAAATTAAAGTCAGTTTTTTTTCTGACTGACTGCCTCTCTGTTTTTGAGACAAGATCTCTCTATGTAGTCCTGGATGTCCTGGAGTTTGCTCTGTAGATGGGGCTGTCCTAGAACTCAGAGATCTTCTCACTCTACCTCTTTTTTTTTTTTTTAAGATTTATTTATTGTATGTAAGTACACTGTACCTGCCTTCAGACACACTGGAAGAGGGCGTCAGATCTCATTACAGATGGTTGTGAGCCACCATGTGGTTGCTGGGATTTGAACTCAGGACCTTTAGAAGAACAGTCAGTGTTCTTAACCACTGGGCCATCTCTCCAGCCCCCCTCACACTACCTCTTGAGCACTGGGATCAAAGCTGTGGCGCCACCACGGCCTGGCTGAATTTTTGTTTAAAAAGACTATCATGTAACCCAGACTGGCTTCAAATCTTATTATGGACTTGGGGCTAGTCTTAAACTCTTGCCTCTACTTTCCAGATGACGTCTGAAGTGACAGGTGTATGACACCACAACAATTGTTGTGTTATTGATGAATCTAAACTTTTTCATTTAAGAAATGAAATATATTTTTTATTGTTCTTCTGAGACAGTATCTTGCTGTGTAGCCCTGGCTGCCTGCACCCCTGCCTCGAGCTAAGTGCTGGGACTAAGGGTATGCACCCTCCTGCCTGGCCTTCCGTCTTGTCCTTAGCCCATGGGACTAGAGGTTGCACTAGAGATGCATCCTTAACCCCCATTTTGCTTTTGAAAACAAGGCCTCTTTAAGTTGTTCAGGCTGGCCTTGAAGCTACTCTGCAGCCTGGAATTTGCAGCCCCCCACCTCTGCCACTTGAGAAACAGCTACTATGGTCTACACTGATAAGCCTGATTATAAAACTAACTTTTCAGTGGTTGGTTGTTTTTTTTTTTTTTTTTTTGTCTTTTAAAATGAACTTTTCCCAAATAGACACTCTTATTATTATTATTTTTTTTTTTAAGTTTTTTTGTTTGTTGAGATAAGTGCTCTCCTAGACTGGCCTTGAAGTCCCAGGGCTATTCTGCTTAGCCTCCCGAGGGCTGGCACTTGAATATGCTTATCTTATCATTTTACATTATTTTGAGATTAGGGTTTTAGCATCTAAATTTTTATTTTTAGCATCTAGATTTTTAATTTTCCCCCCCTTTTTTTTTTAAACTATCCTGGAACTGTGCAGACCAGGCTGACTTTGAATACACAGAGATCCATCTACCTCTGCTTCCCCAGCGTTTTTGCTCTTGTTTCGTAATCCAAGTGCTAGGATTAAAAGCTGTGTCACCTTGCAGGCCCAAGAACAGAATGCCTTTGAGTTCATCTGTATTGTAGCACAGCGCTTCTTTTGATGGCTGAACAATGCCATTGTACATATGTCTCTCATTTTTTTGTCCATCGAGAGAAGTTTGTGTTCTGTCTGCCTTTTGACTGTCATGAATAGTGAGGTCAACACCGATGTACAGATGCTGGTTCGAATCCCTGCTTTGATTTTTTTGGTTACAGACCTGGGAGGATCTTGTGGTAATTCTGTGTTTTAACTTCTGTGTGCTTGTGCGTGTGGTCTAGATATTGAGTATATGCTTTTATACATGCTAGGCAGGCGCTGTGCTGAGATGCACCCTCTGTGCCTAGGAGGCTTGGCTTCAGGTCAGCCCGGATGTGTGTCTGTTTTCCAGTCTGGAGGGTTGACTTTGCTCTGGGATCACTGTACACTTCTTTAGCTTCAGTTCTTCCACCGCCCTCACTCCCCCTTCCTGTGCTGCTCCCTCCGGCACCCTCTGGTGTTTAGTTACTGCAGCTTCCTTTGTTTTATGTTCTCAGGCAGGGTCTCCGAGGAAGCACACGGGAGGATTTGCCCAGCGTTGCATTGGGAACTTTTGTTCTTCCTGCCTTAAGCTTTCTGAATTTATTTCACTTTACATTCATTCATTCATTCATTCATTCATTTATAATTATTTATCACTATGTGCATATGTGCCAAAGCTTGCTTGTGGAGGTTAGAAGACAACCTATAGGAATCATGCAAGTTCTCCAGATTGAATTCAGCTTGTCAGGTTAGTGGCAAGCAACTTTACATGTTAAGCCATTTTAACTCTGCCTTTAGTTTTAGTTGAGGCAGAGTCTCTCTAGTGACAGCTGGCTGGCTAGTGAGCTCCAGGGATCTGCCGGTCTCCATCCTCTGTGCCCTGCTCTTTCCCTGGCTGCGGGAATCTTGGCTTAGCTCCTCACACTTGAACAGCGCACACTATCTTTACTAAGTCATTTCCCAGGCCTCCTGGGCCCTCTTTTTGTGTTTTAGAGACTCTCTCAGATTGGTCTGGAGACATGCCTCAGTGGTTGAGAGCATTTGTTTCTCTTGTAGAGGACATAAATTTGGTTCTAAGACCCACCATCCTTAACTCAAATTCATAGGGATCCCATACCTCTGACCTTCCAGAACACCAGACTTAGATATAAGCAGATAAAACATTCATGCACTTAAAGTAAAATAATATAAATAATAATAATTATGCAATTAATTACTTCTCTGGGTACTGATTCCTTTTCTGAACAGTGACATTAGAAACTAGGATTTGAGCCTGGCTGTGGTGGCACACACCTTTAATCCCAGCACTTGTGAGGCAGAGGCAGGTGGATTTCTGAGTTCGAGGCCAGCCTAGTCTACCAAGTGAGTTCTAGGACAGCCAGGGCTGCACAGAGAAACCCTGCCTCGAAAAAACAACAAACAAACAAACAAACAAACAAAAAACAGGATTTGGGAGCTGTTGCACAGCGAGGAGTGTGCTGGCAGGGGACATATCATCTAGCCATTACACAGCCTTAGACCAGTGGAAGAAAAAAAGCAGCAAAAACTGAATTGAATGACACCCAAAAGCAAGAAAGTAAAGAGGCCTTTGACTTATTTTGATGTTGATGGGTCTGGAACCATAGATCTGAAAGACTTGAAGATTGCAATGTGGGCCTTGGGATTTAAGCCAGAGAAAGAAGTTAAACAAATGATAACTGAAATAGACAAGGAAGGGCTGGCACCATTGGTTTTGAAGATTTTTTTTTTGGTTGCCATTATGAATGTAAAAATAAGTGAAAAAGACGAGAAGGAAGAAACACTGAAGACCTTTAAGTTATTTGATGATGATGCTACTAGAAGCATATGACTAAATATCATCAAGAGGATTGCCAAGGAGCTAGGGGGAAACTTAGCCGAAGATGAAGTTCAGGGATGCTTGACGAAGCTGATTGTGCTGGGGATGGAGAGATAAACGAGGAAGAATGCCTGAGGATGGTGAGGAGGACCAGCCCTTATTAGCTCTGCGCTGTGCCTTCTAGGAAGATTGGACAGCTTGGCTGCTAAGCAGATCAGTAATGTAATACATTAGTGCATCCATTTCCATTTTTAGTTTAGGTTTGACTCTTGGTGTCCAATCGGTATCAGAAGTTATATATTCCTAACAATGTTATTAAATCTGTAGTAGCAAGAAAAAAAACCATAACTTACTTGGACTGTAGATCCCCAAACAATATTTCCACATGATATTTTTAAAGCTGTAGATTCCAAAGGCGCTTAACCATTATTTTTCAGTTAAACCCCCAGATCCAGATGAAATTGTGTTTTTTTTTTTTTTTAAACAACAAAAAACAACTGAGGGCTGGAGAGATGGCTCAGTGCTTAAGAGCACTGACTGCTCTTCTGGAAATCCAGAGTTCAAATCCCAGCAACCACATGGTGACTTACAACCGTTTGTAATGAGATCTGACACCCTCTTCCTACTTACATGTAATAAATAAATAAATCTTTGGGCCGGAGTGAGTGGGGCTGGAATGAGGAAAAAAATATCTGAAAATGGTATTTTTCCATTACTTACTTTTATATATGACTTTTAAAAAACCTGATAAATGTGTTTTTTTAATGAGCTCCTCAAATATGTAAAGTATTAATAAAACTGTTTGTCTTCGTAGTGTTTCTCAAAAAAAAGAAGAAGAAGAGGAAGAAACCAGGATTTGGTAGATTAATGTATTTTTTCCTTCCTAAATTTATTTCTCTGTTTTAGTTATCACGCTTTTGGATTGCAGAGACCGAATCAGAAACAACAACCTGTTCCAAACAGTGATGCTGTTTTGAATTGCCCAGCCTGTATGACTACATTGTGCCTTGACTGCCAGAGGTAAGGGACAAAGGTAAACGTACCCCATGGGAACAACTGGGTGTACCCCGACCCTAGAGCAAGTCTCCTCCGAAACCAGAAACAATTTGGTGGTGCTTTGCTTAAATCAGAAGTAAGCTTCTGTTGGGCGGTGGTAGCGCACGCCTGTAATCCCAGCACTCTGGAAGGCAGAGGCAAGTGGAATTCTGAGATTGAGGCCAGCCTGATCTACAGAGTGAGTTCCAGGTCAGCCAGGACTACACAGAGAAACCCTGTCCTAAAAAAAAAAAAAAAAAAAAAAAAAAACAAAAAAAAAAACCAAACAAACTTCTTTTTTTTTGTTGTTGTTGTTGTTTTGTTTTGTTTTTCGAGACAGGGTTTCTCTTTATAGCCCTGGCTGTCCTGGAACTCATTCTGTAGACCAGGCTGACCTCGAACTCAGAAATCCGCCTGCCTCTGCCTCCCAGAGTGCTGGGATTATATGCGTGCCTGGCTAGAAGTAAACTTTTTACTGTTGTTGTTTATGTGAAAATGTATTTGACCAAACTGTAGAAAAAGTGATAACTATGATATATGATGTGGTTATAAGAACCAAAAGAATAGAGTGGGTTTTACTTAAACTTTGGGAGTTTGCCCAAAGTTCATTTCTTTGGTAGTGTATTGCTTGAAAAGCAGGAGTGAGGGCAGGTTGTTCTGTTATAGCAGAAGCAGGCACATTCCCAGCACCAGAAGGCAATTTACAGGTAATCCAATACCCTCTTCTGCAGGTGTCAGGCATGTATGTGAATACAAGTACAGGCAAAATATTTACACACATGAAAAGTAAATTTTGGGGGCTGGAGATGGCTCAGCAGTTAAGAGCACTGACTGCTCTTCCGGAGGTCCTGAGTTCAACTCCCAGCAACCACATGGTGGCTCACAACCATCTGTAGTGAGGTCTGGTGCCCTCTTCCAATGTGTCTGAAGACAGCTACAGTGTATTTACATTTAATAAATAAGTGAATCTTCAAAAAAAATTTTTTTTGGAAACAAAGCAATATAAATCTCAAAAAGACAGGAGATTAAGTATTTCTGATTATAACTGAAGTGTCAGCTACCTTGAGCCTGGGTATCTTGGTGTTATCTCAATTTCCATTTTACTTCCTCCAATTTGATTTTAGACTTGAACCAGTTAAGTATTTCTGCATATACAGACACTTTAAAGTATGTCTGTGTTTTGTTGTGGTTTTGTTTTTTGGTTGATGTGCCCTTGGTTGTTTTTTGAAATAGCATCTCCATATGTAGACTAGACAGGCCTCAAACTTTGGGCAGTCCTTTCTCATCTCCTGTGTAATGGGATTACCAGCTCCTGTAAGAGTTCTCTAGAATTTGGTTCAAACTGAACAGAACAGCACATAATATAATGGCAGCATTTGGGAGGTAGAGAGGAGGACCCTGAATTCTAAGCTTATTTCAGCTACAGGTCAAGTCCAAAGCTTGGATTGATTGTCTGGTGAGATGATGTAGATGATAGCAGTGCTCCTGAGCCTGACAACCTGGGCTGGACTGGAAGAGCCGCCCAGTGCAGGGCAGAGGTGGCTCCCTCTTGGCTGCACACACTGCGATGTGTGCCCACCTTTCCAACCCCCACCTCCACAAATACAGACCTGGCGCAGTGGTGCACACCTGCTATCCAAGACCAGAAAGGCAGAGAGGCAGAAAGATCAGGAGTTAAAGGCCAGCTTTAGTTACATGACAGGTTCAAGGCCAGCCCAGGTTATGTAAGGACCTGCCTCAAAACAAAACAAAACAAAAAAACCTTAAATATTACCCATTAAGTTTCTAGCACTGTTTTTGTCTTAAATTTAAAAAATAAATTTAAAAATTGTTCTATAAATTATTTTTTTCTGGGATAAAAGTAGTTCTTTCCCCTTTTATCTTCCAAGACAGTTTCTCAGTGTAGGTGTGCACCACCACTGCCAGCCTTTCTCTTTCATTGGGCTAATACTGATGTTTTGCTTACATGTATGACTGCAGGCCAGAAGAGGGTGTCAGATGCTCTGGGACGGGAATTACAGATGGTTATAAGCTGTTATGTGGACAGTGGAAATTGAATCCAAGTTCTCTGGAGGAGCAGCCAGTGCCATTTCTCTAGTGCCTAAGACTTTTTTTTTTTTTTTTTAAGATTTATTTAGCCGGGCAGTGATGGCGCATGCCTTTAATCCCAGCACTTGGGAGGCAGAGGCAGGCAGATTTCTGAGTTTGAGGCCAGCCTGGTCTACAAAGTGAGTTCCAGGACAGCCAGGGCTACACAGAGAAACCCTGTCTCAAAAAAAAAAAAGGAAAAGAGCCAGGCGTTGGTGGCACACGCCTGTAATCCCAGCACTGTGGGAGGCAGAAGCAGGCAGATTTCTGAGTTCGAGGCCAGCCTGGTCTACAGAGTGAGTTCCAGGACAGCCAGGGCTACACAGAGAAACCCTGTCTCAAAAAAACAGAAAAGAAAAAAAAAAAAGATTTATTTATTTGAGCTGGAGAGATGGCTTGGTAGTTAAGAGAGAGCACTGACTGCTCTTCTGAAGGTCCTGAGTTCAAATCCCAGCAACCATGGTGGCTCACAAACATCAGTAATGGGATCTGATGCCTTTTTTCTGGTGTGTCTGAGAAGAGTAACAGTGTACCCCTATACATCAAAATAAAATAAATAAATAAGTCTAAAAAATATTTAAAAAACAACAACAAAGGTTTATTTATTTTGTGCATATGAATGCTCTATCTGTATGTATACTTATGTGCCAGAAGAGGACATCAGATCCCATTACAGATGGTAGTGAGCCACCATGTTGTTGCTGGGGATTAAACTCAGGACATCTGCTGGAGAGATGGCTCAGCAGTTAAGAGCACTGACTGCTCTTCCGGGGTACTGAGTTCAAATCCCAGCAACCACATGGTGGCTCACAACCATCTGTAATGAGATCTGACGCCCTCCTTTGGAATCAGCAACTGTGTCTTACATATGTCTGAAGACAGCAACTGTGTACTTACATATAATAAAGAAATCTTTAAAACAAAAAACAAAACTCAGGACCTCTGGAAAAGCAGTCAATACTCTTAAACTGCTAAGCCATCTTTTCAGTCCTAAAACTTGTTTTTTAAAGCAATAGAAAAATAATTCAGTTTTATACTCAGGTGACAGAAGCAGGTGGACCCCTGAGAGTTTCAGGCAACCCAGGGACACATAGTGGCATATACCCTAACTCAAAAAAAGAAAAAGGTATATTTAAAAAATCTTCAGGGGCTGGAGATGGCTCAGCGGTTAGGAGCACTGACTGCTCTTCCAGAGGTCCTGAGTTCAAATCCCAGCAACCACATGGTGGCTCACAACCATCTGTGCTGGGATCTGGTGATGCCCTCTTCTGGTGTGTCTGAAGATAGCCACAGTGTTCTCACATACATAAAATAAATAAATATATCTTTTAAAAACAAATCTTCAGACAGGCATGGTGGCACACACCTTTTGTCCCAGTACTTGGGAGGCAGAGGCAGGAGGATCTTTGTGAGATCGAGGCCAGCCTGGTCTACAGAGTGAGTGGAGGACAGCCAGGGCTACACAGAGAAACTCTGTCTCGAAAAACAAAAACAAAACTATTGTGGATTTGGTCTAACATTTGCATTATGTTATTTGGGATCCCTAAATTTCAGGAGAGAGAATCCATATGTGAGCCGCTGAAGGTCCCTGCTCCCAGTTGGTTCTGATTGGTAAATAAAGCTGTCAGGGGCCGATGGCTGGTCAGAGAGACAGAGAGGGAACTTTAGGATTTGCAGGCAAGGGACTGAGAGAGGAGAGGAGGAGAATCGCCATGCTGGAAAAGGAATAAGGTCCGGGCTTGAGAGCCGCAGAAGAGAGCATAGCAATCACGGAAGAGCGGGGAAGCCCATGGGGTCTAGGGTGGCAACGATGGAATGTCATCTTAGTAAGTAATAACTCAGGAGTATCGGAGGGGAGGTGTCAGCCTTGTAGAGGTTTGAGAATGGCCCAGCCATTGAGCTGTTTAAGGCATATTAAGTAGAAGGCTGTGCGTGTTTGTGTGTGTGTGTGTGTGTGTGAGAGAGAGAGAGAGAGAGAGAGAGAGAGAGAGAGAGAGAGAGAGAGAGAGAGAGAGAGAGAGATGTATGCACGTGCCTTTCAATCAGGAACTCAGAACAGCATTGGGTCAGGTAGCAAGGAACTTGTGTTTAATCGCCTAATACAACACAAAACCAAAACAAACTTTCACAGCTGGAGCCAGGCGTGTTAGATGGCACCTGCCTTTGAGCCTGGTAGTCAGGAGGCAGAAGCAGGAGAATTTCTGTGACTATGAGGCTAGCCTGGTTTACATATGGAGATCCAGGCTGGTCAGGGCCTGGCTAGTGAGACCCTGCCTAAAAACAAAAATTTTTTTCAGTGTTGGAGATTAAATCTCAAGACTTTGTTCATGCTTAACCATTTACCCCAGCCCAACAATACATTTCCATTTGTTTGTTTATAGTTTTTTGAGGCAGAGTATCTCTATGCAGCCCTGGGTGTCCTAGAACTCAATATGTAGATCAAACTGGCCCTGAACTCACAGAGATCCTCTTGCCTCTGCCTCCCACGTGTTGGGATCAAAGGTCTGTGTCACTGTGGCATACCTTGCATTCCATTTAAGGAATATGTTTCTCCATGAAGTGGTGGTTTATACCTGCAATCTTATTACTTGAGAAGTTGAGACAGGAGGATTGTGAGTTCCAGGTTAGCTTTGGCAGCTCTGTCTCAAAAAAATAAGTAGAGATAAAAGATGTTCCATATTCTAACAACACTTTCAAATTGCCTTACATTCACATTTCATTCGCTTATCTTTATTTTGGTGGATATTCGTGTAGGTTTTGGTATTCTCAAATTTGATCTAAAATTGACCACTATTACATCCAAACTCTTTAATTTTATTCTCCATATAGGCATGAATCCTACAAGACTCAATACAGGGCAATGTTTGTGATGAATTGTTCTATCAACAGAGAAGAGGTTCTAAGATACAAGAATCCAGAAAACAGGAAGAAAAGGCGGAATGCTAAGAAGATGAAGTCTAATCCTGAAGACCCTGCAGAGAGGGAAGTGGAAGAAATCTATCACCCTGTCATGTGCACAGAGTGTTCAACTGAAGTGGCAGTCTATGACAAGGATGAAGTCTTTCATTTTTTCAATGTTTTAGCCAGCCATTCTTGAACAATATGACAGGTAACTGCCCAGCTCTGTGTATAAGGCAAACATAGACTCTTATTCTCCTCTTTCCTGTTCATATCATTCAGTGATGTTGTTATTAAAACAGTATTTCATCTTTATGAAAATGGTTATCAACCTCTATCTCTTTTCCTTTTAATTTTCCCATGAGTAATGATTGGACTGATTATTCATTCCATTTCTGGTACATATTTGGAGACTTTGGGGCTTCTTATTTATTAAATAAGCTTCCTAGAATCAAACAGTTTTGGAATAAGTATTTGTTTCCTAGTGTTTGGTCCATTTTCTATCGCTATACCAAAATACTACAGGTTGGGTGTTTTATAAAGAAATGAGTTTTAGTGGTTGGAAAGATGGCTCTGCACTTGGCATGCAAGCCTGATAACCTGAGTTCAGTCCCTGGAATCTGCAGTGGAAGAAGAGAATCAACTCTTGAAGGTTTTCCTATTTTCTAAACATAGGTGCTCGCTCCCCCTCCGCCTCCGTTTCTCTGAAGGGACCTCCAGTGCATGCTTGACATGTGCAGGTCCCTGGGCTGCATAGCCAGCACACACACAAGCACACAAGTGAGTTCCTAAGAAACTCCCAGTGCTGAGGGCATGGTAGCCTATAATTCAAGCACTTGGGAAAGACAGGAAGGGAAGGAATGGGGGAAAGAAGTTAGTTTCAGTGTGTTGGTAGCTAGCATATTTGATAATTTTTAAATGTGTTATCTATATGGAGGCAATATGTACTTAATGTTTTTAGTTTCAAATTAGCACATGTAAGTATGTTATAGAGTAATACTCCAGTCTGATTATTGTAACTTTGTAGCATCTCCTCTGGTATTGTTATTGCAAGCTCTATTTCTCAGATTTAGGGTGGTCACTACCAGCCTAGTGCACCACACCTCCAGTCCAGTGGGAAGTTCTCAGGGTCTTATGAAATCACCTACAGAGTGCTGGAGAGATGATGGCTCAGTGGTTAAGAGCACTGGCTGCTCTTCCAGAGGTCCTGAGTTCAATTCCTAGCAACTGCATGGTGGCTCACAACCATCTGTAATGGGCTCTGATGCTCTCTTCTGGTGTGTCTGAAGACAATAGTATATTCATATACATTAAATGAATAAATAAATCTTAAAAAAAAAAAAAAAAGAGCCCTGGCTGCTCTTTCAGAGGTCTTGAGTTCAAATTCTATCAGCCACATGGTGGCTCACAGCCATCTGTAATGAGATCCGATGCCCTCTTCTGGTGTCTCTGAAGACAACTACAGTGTACTCATATAAATGAAATAAATAAATCTTAAAAAAAAAAAATCACCTGGAGAAAATGCAAAAAAACTTGCCTGCCCTAGGTCCCTCTGAGAAGATGATGCTGAAACAAACAAGGAATCCCAGTGTATAAAGATGTAAGCTGATGGTAAGGAGGGAGAGACCAGAGCTACAGAGAGGAGAATCCCTGCACTGTTTATACTAAGTCGATACTCAGTGGAGCTGCTTTGTTGTAAATCCCCAGTATGTTCATGGCAATAGTACCAGGAAAAAAATTGAAAATGAGGGGTTAGAGAGATAGCTCAGCAATTAAGAGCACTGACTTCGTTTCCTGAGGACCTCGGTTCAATTCGTAGCCACCACATGACAGCTTACAACTGTCTGTAACTCTAAATCATCACATAGACATACACAAAATAAAATAAATTGAAAATTTAGAATAGACAATATATTAAGCATAAAACTATTTGCCACACAGGGGAAAGATCTAAAGGGAGAGGTATGTATGGCATGGGGAAGACAAACTTTGACATGCTTTCTCATGTGCACACTGTTTTCCTTGAGTCTGTTGAAATACACACATACACACACACAGGACCTGAAAAGTGGGGGTGTCAACTGACTGTGTGGGGGCGAGCAGACAGATGTGGGGCAGCGAATAGGAGCAGAGTTAGCTATGTGCATATGAAAATGCCACAATAAAGGAGGCCTGTTTTGTATGCTTACTAAAACCACATTAAATAAAGCGCTGCTAGCAACTGTTGTTGATGTCCTTTCATTTAGAAAAAGATCTTGGGCTGGAGAGATGGCTCAGCGGATAAGAGCACTGACTGCTCTTTCGAAGGTCCTGAGTTCAAATCCCAGCAACCACTTGGTGGCTCACAACCATCCGTAATGAGATCAGATGCCCTCTTCTGGGGTGTCTGAAGAAGATGATCTTGAGATCAGACACTGCCCAAGGCCAGTAGGGCTAGACACTGTGTTCCCCTCCGATTTCCCTGCACAACTTTGAGTATCTTTCTCTTCCTTCTTTTTTTTTTTATTTTTTATTTTTTTTTTTATTTTAGTTTTTTCGAGACAGGGTTTCTCTGTGGAGCCCTTGGCTGTCCTGGATCTCTGTAGACCAGGCTGGCCTCGAACTCAGAAATCCTCCTGCCTCTGCCTCCCAAGTGCTGGGATTAAAGGCATGCACCACCGCCGCCCAGCCTTTCTCTTTCTCTTCCTTCTTTGGGATGATTTCTGTAACTGACCTGTAAGTGTTGTTCCTGAGATTATGGTGTTTATCAGCGTAGCCTCTTTAACTTTGCACTGCTTTTTCTCTTTGTATTAAGCAGTTGCTCATAAACTTCTGAAGATCACTTAAGGCCGTCCGGTGCCTCAACTCTTCCCTGCCCTCCACATGGTCTCCTGTAGCCCAGGTTGTCCTCAGACTCACCTTGTGGCTGAGGATGGCCTCGAGCTCCTGCTCCTCCCTCCCTGTTGTGTTGCTGCCTTTACAGACAGGTGTTCACCAGCATGTCTAGCTTTAACTCCTTTTTAAATGGAGAATAAAATTCTTGTTTAAAGGGGTTTAAACAGATTTGGATCTGGAGTTCTATTTGCTGATCCCAGTGAAGCTAATCACTCCTTCATCCCTTGGCTTATTGTGCCATGCCCTATTGCTGTACAACATGACACAGACATAGAGAAACACACATCCACTGTCGTATAATTTTTTTTTTAATTAGGAGCCTGGCCATAGTTAAGCAGTGTATTTACTCAAGATTACCTCACAAAGGCTATAAGGAACCTTAAAGCCTTTACAGTATACATTAGGTAATATACATTAGGTAATATTTTCATGTGGCTAGGCAAGTATCTGTTCCAAGTATCAGGTTATTGGCAGAACATGCACCTTTATAGCCATAGGACTGAAGTGCCTGCCCTCCCTCCCCCCCAATTGTTGGCCTAGAGGGATTGAAGTTTCCTTTAAAAAAAATATTTTTTTTGGTGCTGATTGATTAGCCAGGAAGTTCTGTCAGCTCCCAGAGGCTACTTACCTCTAGTTGTAGAAATAGACAGAATATTAAAATCCCTTGTTAAATACTTTATGTTTCAAAGGAATACACACATACCCACACACTGTATGCTATATGTTTCTCTATGGCAGAGATTGAGTATGAGTTTTTCCTTCTCAGTTCCTAATCTGAACTCCAGGACACTTTGCCTTTATCTTCCCACTCTCCCCGGGAGGGGTCATTGCCTTAGGCTTTCTGGATCCTTACGGTATTTGGAGTAGAAAGAATCCTGACAGAGGCACTGTAATTAGGGAAGCTGTACACAGAAAACAGTGGCCTACACCTACATCTCAATTAGAATAGTTTTTTTTTTTTTTGTAAATGGTTTTTGAGTGGCTTCTTCCCATTCCTTATATTTGATTATCACTGATTCACTGATTTGCTGCCTTTTTATCTTTCTAAACGTTTTATTTGTTCTTTATGAATTTCACATCTCACATCATGCACCCCAAATCTGCTTATTTCCCCATCTCTTTGTGTCTGCTCTTCACCCTTGCAACCACCCACCCCCAAAAACCCAAAACATCTTGTCATGGTGTATCACCACCTCCCGGATGTGAAACTTTATCTTCAAGAACATAGTGTTGCCTCTTCAGGTAAGTTCTTCCTTCTATTCCTTCCAAGTCTTTCTTGCTGTTTGTCTATTACTATTCATCTGAGGTCAGCTACTGTAATTGTTGCTCTTCTTTGTCAAAATGGCTAGATTTGGAATCACCATGGAAACACCTTTGGGTGTGTCTATGAGTGTGCTCCCAGATTTAAGTCAAGAGGGAGGACCTGGCACCACCTCACAGACTGGGGGCTCGGGATGAATAAAAAGGAGAAAGCAACTTAAGCCCCCACATCCATCTCTCGCCGATGTCTGATTGCAGATGCGACCTGGCCAACCATCTCACCTCTGCCACCATACTGTCCCTACCCTAGTAGGCTGTGTCCACAGACTCCAAGACAGAACAAAGCGTTCCTTAAGTTGGTTTTTATCAGATACATTGTTACAAGAAAAATAACTAATGTAGAAAACTGATAAACATGGTTCTTAGGCCTTTGGACTAGTTTGCAGGGGAGATGGAGAAGAGTCTGGAGCTACAGGCTAGAGGAGACTTACAATGCTGTAAGCAGAGCCTAACAGACAATTCTTATGGAAGTTTAGAAAACCAGAATGCTAAGAGAAATATGAGCAGTGAAGGCCCAGCCCATGTGGTTTCAGGGAGGAACAAGAACTGTATCAGAGTCTGGGTTAGAGGCTATGTTGCACCTTTGTGAAGAAGCTATGTACAATTCTGCCTCTGTCTTGAAAACTTGAACTGATGCAATTAATTTTAAAGATTGTTTATTTATTATGGTGTGTATTTGTGGGGTATGTACATATATGTGTGTTATGTATATATTTGTGTGCACACATGTGAGGGCCAGAAGAGAATGGTGGGAGTCTTCTATTGCTTATTACTGTTTTATTCTATCTTATTTTATTTGAGATAGGACTTACTATGTAGTGTTAGATGGTCTGTAACTCACTATTGTCAACACAAAAACCACAGCTCTCATCTTTTTTTTTAAAGATTTTTATTTACTATTATATCTAAGTACACTGTAGCTGTCTTCAGACAGCACCAGAAGAGAGCATCAGATCTCACTACATGTGGTTGTGGGCCACCATGTGGTTGCTGGGATTTGAACTCATGATCTCCGGAAGAGCAGTCAGTGCTCTTAACCACTGAGCCATCTCTCCAGCCCCACAGTTCTCATCTTAATGGGAATAAGAGGTAGTTTATTCTGAAGCCATTTTGAGTGACCATGCCATATTCAGGAATACAGATTTAGGTTACTCCAAATTTTGTGGTCCAATGGAAACAATTTCATGAAGTTTTTTATAGTTTTACAGAACAAAGAAAGTCATAAAGCAAGGCAAGTTTAAAATATATTGAGCTGATCATTGGTAATACATATCTTTAATCCCAGCACTTGGGAGGGAAGCAGGCAGATCTCTGAGTATGTGGCCAGCCTGGTGTACAGAAAGAGTTCCAGGACAGCTAGGCTACACAGAGAAACCCTGCCTCAAACTCAAAATCAAAATCAAAACCAAAAGATACCAAGCCAAGCCAAAATAAACCAAACCAATAACTATACTATACTGTGGGACCGTGAAAGGCAGTCTGTGTTCTGGTTGAACGAGGCTTAACTTCTGGTGACCCCACAGATTAATTCTATAAGGGACGGACTTGTTGGCCATGCTCCCAGACACCAGGTTCCCTGCCCTCAGCTCATCTCTCCATAATTCTGTGCCCATCAGTCATGTAGGGCAACGCCCCAAGCCCCTGGTATTCTGTCTGGACTCCAGCTGTTGCCAAGTGTCCTCCTCCCCACGGTTACCTGGCAACAGCCAGGTAGACCCAGGTCACTATAAAAGGGGCTGCTTGTCCCCTCCTTGCTCCCTTTTTCCCCCCTCTCTCTTGCCCCCTTGTTCTTCTCTCCACATGGCCATGGCCGGCCTCTCTCTCTCTCTCTCTCTCTCTCTCTCACCCACCATGGACTGCGTCCTCTCATCTGGACCTGCTGTGCTGGAGTAGTGGGGCAGGTCTTCCACTAAAGAGCCATCTAGTCTCCTGCGGAAGGCCTCCTGCCATTCCCAGCCATGGCTACCACCAACCCAAACTGTCTGCTGACCAAGCCAAGGATACTCTCATCTTGGTGGGGCCCAGCCAGTGCTTTTCTCCCTGCCCCTTTCCCTTTGGCCCCAGGCCAGATCCTGGATGCTGTGGTCCCCACTGTTTCTCAGCTGCTAATAACTTTGTCTAGTAAGCCAACATGTCATATTGTTCCCTTCCTTGCCTTTTAAACTTTCGAACCTGTGCTTGCAGGTTCCCTTAAGAAAAGCTCCAACTGGGCGGTGGTGGCACACGCCTTTAATCCCAGCTCTTCGGAGGCAGAGGCAGGCGGATTTATGAGTTGGAGGTGAGCCCAGTCTACAGAATGAGAAAGAAACCCTGTCTCGAGAAAAAAAAAAATCCAAAAAACAAACAAACAAACAAACAAACAAACAAAAGGTTCAAACCTTCATGTTCACTTAAGAACACCCTGGAAACTGTCCAGGCCATCAAGGGTAAGCATATCTGCAAAGCCACGAAGTATCTGAAGGCTGTCACTTTAAAGAAGCAATGTGTGCCATTCCGGCGGTGTAATGGTGGAGTCGGTCAGTGTGCCCAACCTGCCCAACCAGTATAGGGTGTGCATTCAATAAACTATTCCTGCTTCTCTGGGATTGGTCTTTGTATGGTTTGTGTGGTGATTCCTGAACCCAACACTAAGATATATTATGCTCCAAGAAGTTTCCTGATCCTTTTGGGGGCACTCCAATGCAGGAACAGACTGGGACTCCTGAACTGGATTTATTTATTTATTTGTTTGTTTATAATTTTATCATCAAAAAGACCTGCAAATAAAATACATACCACATACCAAAATTAACCAGACCCAAAGTCTATGCATCTCAGTGAACTCTATATAGTTAGAATAGCTGTCATTCCTTCACTGTCTGATTTAAATAACTTCCTAGTGGGCCTTTCTGTCTCCAGTCTCATTTCCTAAGCTCAAGATTTATATTGCTTTAGTTCTAACTCACATAGTCCTCATAAAACTTCACTATTGAGGCTGGAGAGATGACTCAGTGGTTAAGAGCACTGATCGCTCTTCCAGAGGTCCTGAGTTCAATTCAGCAACAATGTGGTGGTTCACAACCATCTGTAAAGGGGTCTGACGCCCTCTCCCAGTGTGTCTGAAGACGACAGTGTACTCACATAAAATAAATATTTAAAAAAAATTTTCATTATTTTCTCACAAAACAAGATCCTCAAACCCATGTTTTTAAACTTGACAGACTTTCCTACCCATTTCCCCTACATTCACCCAAGTATTTGTAGGTTGCAGCCAAATAAATCATGAATTTACAGCCAAATAAATCACGAGTTTTTATATCATGCTCATTGAATAAACTAACCAAAGGTCTCACACCTGCTCACCTTAACCTCTGTACAGTCTGCCCGAAGCCTTCCCTGATCCATTTCCTTCTTCAGTTTACCACAGAGCTTGGAAGGATTCCCTCCCTCTGAGCCATCACCATTTTGTTTGTGATATGAATGTACCATGTTCAGCTGGATAATTTGGCATGGCAGAGTCTAATTACACTGAAGTCAGAATGACCTCTCATAATCTTCGTGTGTCTAATTCTTGCTAAATGACTGCTCAGTGAAAGCTCTTTTAAAAAGAATCGGTAAGCCAGGCAGGGTTGGTGCATGCCTTTAATCCCAGCACTTGGGAGGCAGAGGCAGGCGGATTTCTGAGTTCGAGGCCAGCCTGGTCTACAGAGTAAGTTCCAGGACAGCCAGGATTAAACAGAGAAACCCTGTCTCAAAAAACAAACAAACCAAACTGAAAAGAATCGGAATTCAAGTGCATTTTTAAAAAATTTAAGACAGCTCTATTATATAACTCTGGCTGGCCTGGACCTTGCTATATAGACTAGGCTAGCCTCAAATTCACAGAGATTTATCAGCCACTATCTCCTGAATGTCAGGATCAAAGGTGTGTGTTACCATATCTGGACTCAAGTGCTTTTTTGGGTACCTGAAATAGTAAAAGTTGACTATAGTAAACATTACTGAGGGCTGGTAAAGATCTGTATATCTGGACACTTTGTTCCCATCCTGACCTTCAGATGGATTCCATCAGCTTCATCTTTTAAACCAGAATGAAAGGAATCTAAGAATGAGATCACTGTAAGACTTGTTGCTATTAAATAAAATTAAGTTGGACTTGGGGGTCCTATGTTCCATTACTTGCAAGTCTTGTGGAAGTAATGAGCTTGAAGGTGAAGAACTGTCTGCTGCTGAATGAAGGTCACACAGTGATCTTTGTGGGGGAGTGGGTGGGTGGAGATTCAGGCTGGCTGGGGCCTCCCATCTGTTATCTGAGGCTCTCCAAGGCCCCCTCTTCAGGACAGTGACATCTGGGAAGTGTCCCCCAGACTGAGGCTTCTTAGGTCAGAGAGGGTGTTACTTGCACAAGTGTCCAGTACTGACCCAAGAGGCAAGAAAGGAGTCAATCGAGGAGGCAAAGAAGGGAGGGGGAGACTCTTAGTTTATAGGCGAGTGCATATTCATTCTAGCAAGTACTTGAAATTATACCAGAAAATCTGAAACTTTTCAAAAAATAACTCCTTGCCACTCATCTGATTTTCAAATTTTCTGATCTATAGACTTGTCCTAAGCTAGAACATGAGGATGAGAAATAACTTCTAGCATAATAAGCTACAATTATTGCTTAGACATATCTCTTTTCATTCTTTTAATTCAGGGGATCAATTTGCTGACATTTTTATAGTTTTATTTTGTACCTTTAAAAAAGATTGTTTATAGTAGCCAGGCAGTGGTGGCATAAAGCTTTAATCCCAGCACTTGGGAGGCAGAGGCAGGCAGATTTCTGAGTTCAAGGCCAGCCTAGTCTACAGAGTAAGTTCCAGGACAGCCAGGGCTACACAGAGAAATCCTGTCTCGAAAAACACACATATATATAATTTGTATGTGTATGAGTGTTTTGTCTACTTGTATGTCCTGGCACCACACGTATGCCTTATGTGTCTGAGGAGGTCAGAAGGGGGAGGGCATGTGATCCTTTGGAATTGGAGTTCCTAGTGTGGACACTGGGGACCAAATCTGAGTTCTCAGCAAGAGCAACAAGTGCTCTTAGCCACCGAACCTTCTCTTCAGTTGCTATCTCTCTATTCATGCAATTTTTTTTCTGTAGCATTCAGTATAAGCATACTATAACACATTAAAATGTGTCCACCAGAGCTGGGCGGTGGTGGCGCACGCCTTTAATCCCCAGCACTTAGGAGACAGAGGCAGAGGCAGGCAGATTTCTGAGTTCGAGGCCAGCCTGGTCTACAGAGTGAGTTCCAGGACAGCCAGGGCTACACAGAGAAACCCTGTCTCGAAAAAAACAAAAAAACAAAAAAACAAAACCAAACCAAAACAAAAAGGTCCACCTGGGCCTGGAAAGTTGGCTCAGCTGTTAAGAGCCCTCACTGTTCTTGCAGAGGACTCTTATCCCAGAACCTACATGGCATCTCGTGACTGTCCGTAGCTCCAGTCCCAGGCAATCCAATGGCCTGTGGGGCCTCTACAGATACCAGGCATACACATGGTACACAGACATTCACACAGGTTAAAAAAAACAAAAAGACAAAAAAACCCCAACAACATATGGATAAAAGCCCCTAAAAATATGCATCTCACTTTTTCAGTTTCTTGCATTTCATTATTTACAGTGGTCAAAGTGTGAGTGGTATGGTCAGAATAATAAGTTTTATTTTAATAGCTATGACTTTGGGAAACTGTTCCCTTTCTCTTCTGAGATGGAATCTCTGTAATTCAGGGTTCTCCAACCTTGGATTCAAGCGATTCTCTTGTCTCAGTTTCTTGAGTGCTGGGGCAAGAGGTGTGTGTCTTTTTCTGATGCTATTCTTGCTAACCCATTCTCAGAAGCTGTGTCTGGTAGCTGGTGATCACAGCTATTTTGGGGACAAGGGAGTAATAGCTCAAGTTCTGGGTCAGTCTGGACTACAGTATGACTTCAAGGCCAGCTTGGCAAGCTCAGTGAAACTATGTCTGAAAGTTATCAGGCAACCAAACAAAAAAGTAAAAAACAATCAAGTTTTAAAAGATATTGGAGTGATGTGCTGTGGCTCAGTGGTATGATTTGGGCTAGTGTGAGGTACTGAGTTCTACTGTCAGTACTACATAAAAACAAAACAAAACAAAAAGCAAACATGATCCATACCCAGTTCTTGGAGCACTTAATCTTTTTATATTTAATTTTTTTTTTTGAGACAGGCTCTTTCTATTATGTAGCTTTGGCAGTCCTGAAACTCAACATGTAGACCAGGCTGGCCCAAGTTCTGGGATTAAAGTGGTGTCTCACCGTACCCAACTCTTTAAAAGTATTGTTTTTTTTTTAAAATCACATTTGTGTGTGTGTGTGTATGTGTGTACACACATGTGTGTGCGCGCGCACGCGTGTGTGAGCTTCAGTGTACATGTGCTTGCACAGAGGAGAACTTTCAGGAGTCAATTTTCTACTACCAGCAGAGGTTTCTGGGGTCAAATGCGTGGGGGTCATCAGGCTTAGTAACAACACCTTTACCTGCTGAGCCATGCTCCAGTTCAAGAATCTACTTCGTCTCAGGCACTGCCAGATGTATAAAAATGAACCAATCCAGACTCCCTCTCCATGAACTCATTGAATGACAGGTTCAACCTCCTTGGTACACAGTGCCAGTGCATGCAGCAGGAACCCCAGGGTAGGGCTGTTCTACTTGGGGTAGATTCCTTCCTAGGTAGGTAGGAATCTGTGTCCTTTGCCCTTGGGGTTGATCCTTGATAGATGAACTGGAATCCAATAAGAGAACAGGAGTAGGGAGACAAGAAGACTTCCCAAGATAGACAGGGTTTTTTGTTTATTTTTGTTTTTTTTTTAAGTAAGTACAAGGGAAGGGAAAAGAGTTCCTGCTACAAACAGTTGTGATTCCAGGTACCTGAGGGAGAGCCCAGAGCCTTTAGTATGCTTATTCTGTGGAGTCAATGTAAGTTGTGGTAAGACTTAGAAGTTTCACTGCAGCATTAGAGACAAAGGCCTGGGCTAGGGGACAAAGAAGGAAGACGAGGTATGAGACTCATATATAGCAGGCATGGGAGGTACCTCTTGACAATAGACAACTCCCTTCTAATTCCTTTTTTAAAAAAGACTTATTTTTTTTAAGTAAGTACAAGGGAAGGGAAAAGAGTTCCTGCTACAAACAGTTGTGATTCCAGGTACCTGAGGGAGAGCCCAGAGCCTTTAGTATGCTTATTCTGTGGAGTCAATGTAAGTTGTGGTAAGACTTAGAAGTTTCACTGCAGCATTAGAGACAAAGGCCTGGGCTAGGGGACAAAGAAGGAAGACGAGGTATGAGACTCATATATAGCAGGCATGGGAGGTACCTCTTGACAATAGACAACTCCCTTCTAATTCCTTTTTTAAAAAAGACTTATTTATTTATTATATGTAAGTACACTGTAGCTGTCTTCAGACACTCCAGAAGAGGACGTCAGCTCTTGTTATGGATGGTCGTGAGCCACCATGTGGTAATTGAATTCAGGATGTCTGGAAGAGCAGGCAGTCAGTGCTCTTAACTGCTGAGCCATCTCTCCAGCCCCACTCCCTTCTAATTCCTATTGGGAACTGATTAACAACCGTAACTCTCGGAAATTTGACAGTATTCTTTAATATTCAAAATTGTGAAGATTAATTGTATTTGTTTTCTGATTCTGTGATAAAATACCTGAGACAGTCAATATGAAAGGAGGGATGCTTGTTCTGGCTCACTGTTTTGGAGTTTTCAGTCCATAGCTGATTAACCTTGTTGCTTTGGACCTGTAACAATGTAGCAAACTGTTCCCCTGAGGGAGGATGGAACTGTGAGAGAGGCTGTGGAGGGAGGAAAGCCAGGGTCTAGTGCCTCTTCCAAGACACGCCCCAGATGACTTCTCTCATAGGGGCTACTCTTCTCTCACTACCTGCAGTGGTTTGAATGAGAAGTTCCTCTTTCGTGTTCAGAAGACAGTGTTTCACATAATTCCATCCTATCCCCTGCTCTTATATCATTTCTTTCCCTTCTTCTACAATGTTCCAAAGTCTTGGAATGGGTGATACAGGTGTTTTGTTTAAGGCCGAACACTCAACATATTCTTAGCACTTTGACTAGTTATGAGTTTTTCCTGGAAACCAAGGTTTGTCTGACCAAGGCTGGATATGAATGTAGATATTTAAGCCAGTTTAACTAGAAGCACATTCAGCAAACAACAGTAATAGATTGCTTCCTTAGGCATATGACCTCCCCAGCCATGGGTTTTTGACCAGATTTAGAGCATCAGAATTCTCTCTTGTGGAGCAGGCCTAGAATCTTGTTAGAAAGCAATTGATTACCACCCTAACAGTCATGCCTTTTTTGTACCAGTGAGCTTGTCTTGCCTGGCAGCTTAGTACCCACAGGGTCCTCACAGTGGTAGGACCACTGGACAATTGTCTCTCTCAGCAGTTTATATCTTTTGGCACAATGAAAGACCGTCAGCAGCCAGGCATGGCTTTAAAGCCACCTTGAATTCTGGCTCTCTGAGGGTTTGAGGTTAGCCTGGTTGAGATTGGCCTGGTCTACAGAGCAAGTTGTAGGACAGGAAAGGCCACACAAAGAAACCCTGTCTCGAAAGGGGAGGTAGGAGGAGATAACTAGCAAGAAGAAACTTTCAGCTCAGATCCAGTTACGTTTTTGAGCTTATTTCTTACTCATCATGAAAGATGGGTCCAGGCTCGGTGTGGGTGGCGCATACATGTAATCGTAGCCCTCAGGAGTCTGAGAAAGGTGAGTTACTGTGAGTTCGAGGCCAGCCTAGGCTACATAATAAGGCCCTGTATATTGGTTAGGTTATTTTTGTTTTTGTCTTTGGGGTTTTTTTTTTTTTTTTCATTTCCACAAAAACTAGAATCACTTGGGAAGAGGAAACCTCAGCTGAGGAGCTGTAACATCAGATTGCTCTGTGGCACAAATGTCCTCCCTACTGTGGGCAGTGCCGTTGCTAGGCAAGTGGGCCTGGGCTGTTGAAGAAAGCAAGCTGAGCAAGCCAGAGAGAGCACGCTTCTAAGCAGTTTCCTCTGTGGTTTTTGCTTCACGCTCCTGCCTTGAGTCCTTGCTGTGGCTTCCCTCAGTGATGTTCTGTAACCTACAACTCCCAACTTGGGTGTTAAAAAAAATTTGTAATTTGTAATTTTATTTTTGTTATAGTTTTTTTTCCACAATAGCAGAAAAACAAACTAGAACATACAGTCTCCAAAAACAAAAACCAACTAAAGGTCTGAGAATGAGTAATGGCTTTGGCTTACTCACTGGACTAGTGGGATTCTTGGCCCTGGAACCAAACACCAGACTTTCACGTGGGGATGCTGTTTCTTTTGTGCTTGGAACCCCTGCCACCCTCTTCTCCTAATCCATTACCATTAGTGTTTTCATTAGCACTTCTCCTCCAGCAGTTAGCTCAAGTACTGTTTCCCAGAAACCTTTACCCTTCCAATCCAGTACTCACAACAGAACACAGATAACCTTTTCCACACTTCACTATAGTCTCCTTGCCTGCCTTCTCTAGTAGACTAGGCACTTTGTGAAAGCAGATCTCAAGCTTATTGCTGTTTGTAAGGTCTTTGCTTGTAAGGAGTGCAAGGAATTTAAGTTAATATCTGCCAACCTTGAAAGTTTTAAAGCTTAGAGCAGTAGGCTTGAAACTTGTAGACATGTAAGTTGCAGGCCATTTAATTATGTCTTTTCACAAGCACACAGTACATAGGCTTTAGAGGAGTGGGATACAGGTGGTACTGCTGCAGGTCGAAAAATCATAGGAGTGTAGCTTTAGGAGATCATACGCTGACCTCAAGCTGTCTTTAGAACCCACTAGATCAAGTGCACTTCTCTTGATCCTGGCCTACGTGGTTGTTTCCTAAGTGCAGCCATCGAAATATTGGCAACTGTCTATGGCCAATTCTTTTGTCTTTAGGTTAAGGAATACTGTGTGTGTGGCCTAGATAGGTGCATTTTCATGCGTGTGCTTGGGGGAAGGTAAGAGCTGCTGAACATATTACTTCTATAGTTTTCACCATCTTCTTGGCTGGGTGTCATTTAACATTCTCATTCTCTTTGACCCCTCATTCCCTCTTGCATAGGGCACTATTTATTTGCATGCCTGACTCTTTGGTAGCATTCTTACCCAGTCCTATAATCTCCTGGCCCAGAGGGATTCCTGAGGTAGGAGAGATATTACATACACTGGTTTCGAGAGGAACTCTTCTGGGCTGGTCTGAAGGATCCGGCCTCTAAGGGCACGTCCTCGCATGGACACCAGTGGGGACTGAAGCCGGTCTTGCAACCGCCACGCGTGCGCGTGGAGATGCAGAGCCAGCACTTAATTCCAGACCGTTTCCAAGGACTGGGGAGCTCCCTCCAGCGAGGAGCGGGGCGGGACGGGAGCACGCGAAGTGGCCGCCTGGCCAATAGGCGCAAGCCAGGCGGAGCCGGCGGTGGCCGCTCGGGTGCGCGCGGGGCTGGGCGTACACGGTGACGCGCAGGCATGGCAGGACCAATGGGCGCTGGGTGGTGGCGGGCGGGCCCCAAGGCCTGGGGCTTTAGGAGGTGAGCGGGCCGCGAGCCCGCCTGACGCTGCTGCACCGCGGGAGGCGCATGGCGGGCATGGCGCTGGCGCGAGCATGGAAGCAGATGTCCTGGTTCTACTACCAGTACCTGCTGGTCACTGCGCTCTACATGCTGGAGCCCTGGGAGCGAACCGTGTTCAGTATCCTGTGTGTCCTGGCCTGGCCCGGGCGTGGAGGGGTGCGCGCGCTGGGTTGAAGGTGGGGGGAGTCTTGGGGCCAAGGGAGGTGGAACCGCGGAGATCCGGGTCTTGGGCGCAATTCCCCTGCCCAAGGTGAAGGTATCCTGATTTCTGCAAGCAGTTAGGAGGTGCCTGCTTGCCCCGCTTTGGCCGCGCCTGCCTTTCCTTCAGTCTTCCCGTTTGAGGCAGGGTTGCTGCTGGTGGAGCAAATCGCTCCCGGCTTGGGCGTCTTTAACCCTTAGCTATTCCTGGTTTGGAGCGTTAGAACTCTAACCAGTTCACCAGGTTGTGAGTACGTGGTCGTGACACTCCCACACAGTTTTGGAAAGCAGTTTGTAAGTTACTGAAAGGCCTTTTTATTTATGTTTTTGGTCTTCAAGATGGCAGTTTAAAAAGTGTGTTTTATTTATGATTTCTTTGCATCATAGGCACAAGCTGTGCCCAGAAAAGACTTTGTGGATGGGGTTTCAAACTGTTTTGTTGTATAGTTTATAAACGGTTAAGAATTGTTGAGTGATGACTTTGCTTAGCACTTTGTGTGTATCTTACTTACCTTGCCTAATTTTAACAGCCCCAGCGAATAGCTCAGGGTTGTGAAGTCTGAGGTTTGTTTTCATCCAGTGTCTATGCCGCTATCCTCTGATTTCCTTGTAGACTAAATACTAACAATTCATTCTTTTTCGTCTCCTCTTCTCTCCTTAATATAAAAAGAATATTTTAAATCACAGTTTTTTTTCATCCAGGCTCAGCTTCCTGTTGTGGTTTAGCTTTGTTAGGAACAACTTCAAGTGCGTCCTTAGGACTGAGGTAGAGCGACTTTGCTTTATTTAGGGTGCTGGTGTGGAAATAGCATGAGGCTGTTTGGAGCTGACTCTTGAAAAATTTTAGGGTCCTGCAAGACTATTCGTGACTATGAGCCTTTCTTTCCTAACCTAGAGGTTTAATAACCAGAAAACATATTTGGGGCTTCGGAATAGAAAGTCTGCTGATTTCCCACATCGTTTATTTGTAGCTTCAGTTTGATCTTTGGATTTTGTAGGTCAGGTAAAATGTATATTTAAATTCATGCCTAATTGGAACTTCTCAATAGTAGCAGGTAATCTTTTAATTAATTATTTTGAAACAGGGTTTCTCAGTGTACCCCTGGGTGTCCTGAAACTCATTCTGTAGACCAGGGTGGGTAGCAGTTAATCTTGACTGATAATTGTCGTACTACAATTAATGCTGACAAAGCCCCATAAAATAATAATAATGAAATCCAGGTGTGATGGTTCATGACTGATTGCCATGCTCAGAAAGCTGATTCAAGAGGGTTGCTGGGAGTTCAAGGCAGCCTGGGCTACATAATACATGGCTAGTACCAGGCAAGCCAAGGTTACAAAGCAAAACTCTGAAGGAAAAGGCAGGCAGGCAGGCAGGCAAAGAAACAGTGTTGGAGTGAAGTGAAACTCTTTAAGTTGGGGTAATGGTAGAGCTTAGTGTAGACCTGTAGGCTTTGAAACATTTGTTAGCATGTGGATAAATGCTACAGTGGCAACAGTGTTAAGAGTTTTCTGGCTATATTGTAATAGAAATAGTGACCCGGGGCCAGATGGCAGTGGCTCACACCTCTAAACCCAGCGCTCTGGAGGCAGAAGCAGGCGATCTCTGAGTTTGAAGACAGCTTGGTCTACAGAGTGAGTACCAGGACAACCAGGGCTACACAGAAACCCTCTTCCCAAAGGGGGTGAAATCACTTTTAATTTTTATCAGAAAAAAGTGCCTTTTTTCTTTCTGTTCAAATAGTCGTGTGCATGGCTAGGTGTAGTGTTGCATGCTTACCTATAATTCTAGTACCTGGGGAGGTACTACCTCAGGAGCATCAGAAGTTAAGAGCTAGCTTCAGCTACATGTGAGTTTGAGGGCAGCCTTGGCTTCATGAAGCCCTGTCCTTCAGAAAACACAGAACCAAACCACCACTACTACCACCAACAACAAATGTGCAGATACAAATACTCGTGTCTCCTTTTGGAGACCGGACTTGGTATTGTGCCAGATGACAGTTATCTGAATGAAAACATCACCCAGGTTAGTTATTATCCCTTTGTTTGCTGTGTTAGAGGTTCTTTGTGTCCCCAGGAAATGTACAGTTATGAGACTGAGGAAGATGGGAGAGTGTGAGGGGCCCAGGGGAAGGTCTCTGCAGAGGTCTTAACTCTCCTAACTTCCTGGAGATTGCGTCTCATCTCCCTGCTTTGGTTTGTTTTGTACTACCTTTGTGTTGAGAATGTTAGTATGCCTCCTAGCTATACTCCCATGTAAGATAATGAAGTCAATGCTTCTGGTCTGGGAAAGTCCTCGGCGGAACTGACCTCTGGTCTGTGTTCCTCGGTGCTTCAGCTTGTGACACCAGCCAGCCATTTGTTAGTAGCAATGACTGAGGGCCTTGTTAAGCCTTGAGTTTGTGGCTCGTCTGAGAGAAACTAAGATTCCTTCTTTTTTTTTTCTCTCTTATTTTTTGGAGTCAGGGTCTCACCATATAGCCCTGGCTGGCCTAGGACTCATTACATAGCTTCAAAGTCAGAGATCCACCTGCCTCTGCTTCCTGAGTGTTGGGATTAAGGAAAGACATGTCACCACACCTGGGCCAATTTTTTTTTCTGGTTTTTCGATACAGAGTTACTCTGTATGGCTCTGGCTGTCCTAGAACTTCCTCTGTAGACCAGGCTAGCCTTGAGCTCAGAAGGTTTGACTGCCTCTGCCTCCTGAGTGCTGGGATTAAAGGCATGAACCACTATATCCTGGCTTTTTTTTTTTTTTTTTTTAAAGAATAGAGGTGTTCAGCTGGGCATTGGTGGTGCACACCTTTAATACCAGCACTTGGGAGGCAGAGGCAGGCAGATTTCTGAGTTGAGGACTGTCTGGTCTACAGAGTGAGTTCCAGGACAGCCGGGGCTACACAGAGAAACCCTGTCTCGAAAAAACAAAAAACAAAAAAACAAAAAACAAAAAACAACAACAAAAAAAGAATAGAAGTGTTCATATTTAATAATTAAAAGCTGAGTTTCAGAGCTACCAGACAGAGTATTTGTTGTAATGATGTGTTTGAGAGAAAATTTATGATCAATAGTTATGAATAGAAGCTTTACTCATAAATTCTAGTCAGTGTGCATTATGTGTGTTCTGAACAATCCCCAAATAATAGGGTTTTATGAGAAAACAGTATTTTGACAGGCCACTGTGAACCTGTACAAACTTATTAAGCAAGTCCTAACAGAAACAATCATTGTCATCTTGTGGGACAACTTGATTAGCACAGGTAGGCAGCTCAGCGTGGACGGCGATCAGTGGAAATATTGGCTGTGGCAGGGATCTGAGGCTGCCTGGGATCCTTCCTGGGATCCAGTGCCATCACCCTCAGCTGAGAGCTGGGCCAGCCTGGAGATGTGTCTCCCGGAGCTGTTCTGCTGTAGATGCTAATTTCTAATTTTCTTAAAATAGAATCCAAGGGACTTCTGCCTTTGCGGCTGCGGAGCTGAGAGATGCTTCCTGCTCAAGGTTGTCGGGCTTTGCCCTCTACTCTACCCTAACAGATGCGGGGCTGGAGAGATAGATGGTGTGACAGTTCAGGGCACCCGCTACCCTCACAAGGACAAAGGTTTGGGTTTTAGCACCCACAAGGAGGCTCACACCTGCCTGTAACTCTGGTTCCAGGAGGATCTGAACTGCTTTCCCCTCCCAAAAAAAAGAGAAAGGAAGAAAGAGAGAAAGAGAGGAAGGAAGGAAGGTAGGTTTCAGGTGAAATGACAAACTACAAAATACACAGGCTGCTGGGGAGGTGGGCGAAGTCGCTTGCTGCTAAGCACTCAGTGCATAAAGGAGCATGCTGCTGAGCCCGCCCGATGCTCTGAATCAGGTCCCTGACCAGTGTGGGAAAGGGAGAGCATCCATTCCCGGTAGGAGTTACCCTCTGCACACACCCTAGTGCACACACACACAACCTTGGTCTACAGTGGAAGTTCCAGGACAGCCAGGGATCGGATTGGTTTAGAAAGCTTTCGATGTGGGCAGCGTGATCAGAGGCTTGAAGCACTGAGTGCGCTGTGCAGTAGCCAAGCAGAGTGAGCCTTCCCCCTGGAAGAGAGATCCCCAGTTTCCCAAGTCTTGTGAATGGCGAGGGTGGTGTTACTGTCTGGGGCAGGCAGTGTTAGTTGTTGGTCTAGCATTCTGATGAATGGTGCTTGACTTTAAAGCATTCCCAGCCTTTGTTTTAGGATTTTTTTTTTTTTTTTTTAGCCGGGCGTTGTGGCGCACCCCTGTAATCCCAGCACTTGGGAGGCAGAGGCAGGCGGATTTCTGAGTTCAAGGCCAGCCTGGTCTACAGAGTGAGTTCCAGGACAGCCAGGGCTGCAGAGAAACCCTGTCTCAAAAAAAAAAAAAAAAAAAAAAAAAAAAAAAGAAAATAGGATTTTTTTTTTTTAAGTTGCTGGAATAAGTGCTGGGGTTAGCTTCTTTATTTATTTATTTCTTCTCTAGATGAACACTTACCAGCTCATGATTAGTTGGGATCTCTCTTAAAGAAACAGCTAAATAGCCGGGCAGTGGTGGTGCACGCCTTTAATTTCTGGGAGGCAGAGGCAGGTGGATTTCTGAGTTCGAGGTCAGCCTGGTCTACAGAGTGAGTTCCAGGACAGCCAGGGCTATACAGAGAAACCCTGTCCCGAAAAACCAAAAAAAAAAAAAGAAGAAGAAAGAAAGAAAGAAACAAAGAAAGAAAGAAACAAAGAAAGAAACAAAGAAAGAAAAAGAAACAGCTAAATAACTATAAATATATAGTTTTACATTGCTCTGGAATTTTTTTTTTTTTGACAGTCTCACTGTATAGCCTTGGCTGCCCTGGAACTTGCTTTGTAGACCAGGCTGGCCTGTAATGCAGAGATCCATCCGTCTGCTGCAGCCTCCTGAGTGATGGGATTAAAGGCGTATTGCCCATAAGCCCGGTGGCATTTCATTTACTCGTGAGTAGAATACCATGTTACAATTCGTGTTGAATCTTGGCTATAAAGAACCTGTTTTTCATTCAGCCTTCGAATAAAGATTTATCTTCAGGGCCTGTGTGCTTCCTGGCACGTGTCTGCTGGTCCTGGGGTGATTTATGGGGCAGCTTTATCCTGTGGCTTCCTACAGCGTGGAGTGGAGGCTCAGCAAGGCCCGGTCCTGCACACAACCCTCAACACTCAGTGGCAGAGACCAGCTTTTCATTTTTAGTGTTTTTTTTTTTTTTTTGGGGGGGGGGTGTATCCTAGTCAGAGGAGTCCCCTCTATAAAGCTGACTTCTGCATAGCTACAAGAACTTAAATAAGCAACTATAAAGGTATGGTAAGTAGAAAGATTATTTGTCTTCTCACCAGTCTTGTTTGTGTGTCGGATATAATCAGTCAGATAGATTTACACTTTTTCGCCTTTGTTGCTCTCTGATAGGTGACTTGAAGGATGATTCAGGTGTGGTAACTAAATGTCTTCTCCAAAAAAAAAAAAAAAATTGAGATCCTAAAATGTTAGTGAAGAAAGAGGAATCTTATTTATTTTTGGTAGAACCCCAGGCCAGAAGGTCAGTGGTACCCAGGATTATAGTATAAATTGTAGCACGCGGTAGCAGGGCAGCCGCGGGAAGCACCGAGCAGCTCTGAGGTGGGGTGGCAGATGTTTACCCCTTGAACAGACTTAGTGTGCAGTAAAGCACATTGGACTCCCAGTTCTCATGCCCGCTCTCAGATAGTTGATGCGCCTACATTTTCTTGTGGAGGTTTTGACACAGGTAAGGATGGCAGGGCTATGCTTTGGGGACAGGCTGTTTCTGGGACTCACTATTTGTACTTTACGGGTCAAGGATGCTTTACTATCATTTTAAAACTATGTGTGTGTGCACGTGTGCAAGATGCCCACATGCCACGGCACACTTGTGGTGGTCAGAGAACACCTCCCAGGTCAGCCCCTGCCTTCCATTTTGTTTGCCTCCATGTAAGATAGGCCAACTGGCCTGCAAGCCTCCTGGGGTTCTCCTGTCTGAGTCTCCTATTGATGGAGGAGCCCCGAGGTTACAGACATGTGTCACTGTGACTAGCTTTGTCACTGGGGATCTGAAGTTGGATCTTCATGGTTGGCGGGTATTTAGTGACCTGCTGTACTGTTTCCCTAGCCTATAAAGTATTTATATTTAGAGAGACTCAGAGAGCCGTTTAAGCACCAGGTAGGAAATTATAGCCAACTCGCTCTAAAGGGTGCTATTCACCTTTGTTTGCAGGGACCCATTAAGGAGGTGAAGTCTTGTAACGGTCTCAGTAAAAACAGTGCCTGGCAGCGTTGGTGGGAGCTAACACTTTCAGTCGGGTGTACTGATACACTCAGGGTGCTGATACACTCAGGGTGCTGATACACTCAGGGTGCTGATACACTCAGGGGGTGCTGATACACTCAGGGTGCTGATATACTCAGGGTGCTAGCACTTGGAGGCTGAGGCCAAGGGATGGAGAGTTCGAGGTCACTGACTCAAAACAAACAGACAAATAAACAACCCAAAAGCCAGGCCAAACTGAGACCAAACTAAGCCAAACTAGCAATCCAAACTAGCATAAAAGGACCTGCCAAAATGGTGTCAGTAGTGCCCCTCCCCCCCCCCCCCAGGGAGTATTTTACTCAGTTCTGCACACTGGAGCTGTTGGAACTTGGTGGTTAAAGTTACTTAGATCTATAAAGTCACCAATCAAAAGTAGTTGGGAGTGGTAGGTTTTTTTTTGTTGTTGTTTTTGTTTTTTGGGTTTGGTTTTTGTGAGACAGAGTTTCTCTGTATAGCCCTGGCTGTCCTGGAACCCACTCTGTAGATCAGGCTGCCCTCAAACTTAGAAGCCTCTGCTTCCCAGAGCGCTGGGATTATAGGCATGTGCCACCACCGCCCGGCTGAGTGTGGTAGTTCTTGCTTTATAATCCCAGCTTTTGGAAAGTGGAGATAAGAGGACTAGAAGTTCAAGGTCATCCTAGCCTAATGATTCAGGGCTAGCCTGGGCTAAATGAGACCCAGACCAGTCTGGGCTAAATAAGGCCCTATCTCTAGTTTGTTTGTTTTTTAATGTGTGTGTGTGTGTGTGTGTGTGTGTGTGTGTGTGTGTGTGTGTGTGTTGAGATCAGGTTTGATGGGTTTTGGGAGTCAGTTCTCTTTTTTACCCCCTGGGGATAAACCTTAGGTTGGCAAGCTTAGTGGTAAGTATCCCCATCTAGTGATCTGTCTTGCTGGTCCCCAAGAAACTACAGATCTAAAGTGCCAACTTTTTTCCAGGCATGGTGAAGCACTCCCTTAATCCCAGCACAAAGCCAAATAAAACATGATTATTCACTCTAGCAGAAGCTCTATACTGTTATATTTTTACTTAGTGTGTCAATGTATAATTAAATCTATTTTAAGTATTTTCTTTTTTTAAAAGTATTTTCTTATTGAAGACTTAGGGTGTTTTTGGAGTAACTTTGAAATTTAATTTAGAAACATCTTTTTGTAATGCTATTTATTCTGGAGATTAGAAGAAATTAGATCAGGATACAGAAACATTTTTGTGGAATATAAAGATGAAATCTTATAGATGTTTAATTTTGTTTAAAGTTTCAAAGCCCCTTATGGCTGTGTAGTTAAATTCAGATGACCTGGGCCAGCGAGGCCCAGGGGGTAGAAAGTGCTTTCCATGCTGGCCCACCAGCTGCCAGCCCGAGTTCCATCCCTGGCACCCACAGCAGAAGATGAAAGCGACTCCCCGAAGTTGTCCTCTGAGTTCTATATGCATATGCCTGCCTCACATGCACAGTCCATCTTTCCTCCCCATCCCTTTCCACCCCCCTTGCATCTGTCTGTCTGTCTGTCTGTCTGTCTCTCTCTCTCTCTCACACACACACACACACACACACACACACTCACACACTCTCTCTCTCACACACACACACACACATAGGAATAACATAAAAATTTAAAAATGGGCTGGGGAGAAGAGGTTAAGAGCACATATGCTGCTTTTGGTCCTGGTTCAAATCTCAGCACCCATATTGGGCAGCTTACAACTGGTGCCAAGAGATCCATTGTCCTCTTTTGACCACATCTAAATAACTGATTTCTTTTCTTAAAGACATATAGTCTCACTGCAGTCTTGGTTGCCCTGGAGCTCCCTATATAGATCAGGCTGGCCTTGAACTCACAGAGTTTTGCCAGCCCCTGTCTCTAGCTATAAAACAAATCTTTGTTATTGTTGTTTTTCAAGTCAGGGTTTCTGTGTAGCCCTGATTGTCCTGGAACTCACTTTTTGGACCAGGGTGACCTTGAGCACAGAGATGCATCTTCCTCTGCCTTCTAAGTGCTGGGATTATAGGCACTTGCTACTGTTCTCAACATTGGTTTTTGGAGACAGGGTCTCTCAGTGAGGTTCAGGAGTCCTAGAACTATGTAGACCAGGCTGGCCTCAAACTCACAGAGATATATGCCTGTCTCTATCTCCTGAATATCTGAATTAAAGGCAGGGGTCATTATGCCCAGCAGGTGACAAAACAAGTCTTAAAAAAAAGAATTTATCCTATAAAGGGTAAGTTAAGATGACTTTCAATAATTCTGCTTACCTTTGCCAGAACTGATGGTTGTTTATTCTATTTCTGAGAGCTATGACCTGTAATAGGTCCAAATATTCAAGACAAGTAAGGACTAAAATTGCCTCTGTCCTTTATCTTTGATGAGAAAGGGAGGGATGAGATATGGGACATATTTGTAGGCACTGGAGAAGAACTGGGAAGCCTTAGTTAATTTGAATCAGGATTCATCGGATGAGTAGGCAGATAGGTGTATTGCAAAAATCGATGGGCTGGGGATGGAGCTCTGTGCAAGTGAGCTAGCATACCCGGGGCCCTGGTTCGAACCTTAGCACTGCAAGTAAAGCCAAAAACAAAAACTAACAAATCAACCCCAAATTGGTATTTGGAAGAAAAGCAGAATCTGCTCTTAGTCATCCTACATGCCAGTAATGGACAGGGGCAAACACAGGAGACGGTGATGGAGATGAGCGCCCCAGAGAGACACACAGCTCAAACAGGAGGCTTGGATAGCAGGGACCAAGCCTCCGGCTGAGCCATTGGGTTCGCTAGGAGGCCTCTGGGAGGACCCTAGCGATGTCTGTAGTTAGAGTGGATGGGTGGAAGTGAGTTCCTAATGACAGGGAGTCGGTAAGTGGGCATTTTGTTTGCTCATTTTAAAGAAATGAGGTAATGAAGAGAAAGATAGACGTTTAAAGAGGAATAAGATCAGATGCCACAGCCGGGCGGTGGTGGTGCACGCCTGTAATCCCAGTACTCTGGGAGGCAGAGGCAGGCGGATCTCTGAGTTCGAGGCCAGCCTGGTCTACAGAGTGAGTTCCAGGACAGCCAGGGCTACACAGAGAAACCCTGCCTCCGAAAAAACCAAAATCCAATAAATAAATAAATAAATAAATAAATAAAAAATCAGATGCCACTGTGGTAGTGCACTGGGAAGCAGAGGCTGATGGATCTCTGTGAGTTCAAGGCCAGCCTGGTCTATATGAGTTCCAGGATAGCCAGGGGTACACAGAGGCTCCCCCCCCCCCCAGACAAAAGAGCAAGATTAAGGAGAGAGTACAGTGTAAGGTTAGAAGATGGTGTGAGAGTTTTCAGTTATATTTGCTCTAGGATGTGAATGACTAGGTTTCAAGTCTTGGTTTGACCTCTGGGTTCTAATGACAGCCTTCGGTTTGTCAGCTCTAGGTTTGTCAGCTCTAGGTAAGTCATTTCTCAGCCTCATGAGTAATAGCTGCAGTAAACATCCCGTAGAAAAGCTCTTGATTAAGAGATTTGCCAGCTGAACTGTTATACAAATATTAATGTGTAGTGAGCACATTGTTTATTTAAACCCTATCTTCTCCTAAAACAAAACAGGAAACCCCAAACTATAAGGAAATGGCTCCGTGGATAAGTGCTTGCTGTATAAGTGCGCTTGAGTGTGGATCCCTCGGATCTTAGTTAAGAAAAAAAAAAGGCACGCATGTTGGTACATGATGATCTATAATCCAGAGCTGACGAGCCAGAGTCTAACTTAAAGTCCGTGCCTTCTATCATGTGGTAGTTTAAACTTCAAGAACTTAGATCATGCATCCTTTCTTGCTGTTACTTAAATTGGTAGATCTTACGAAGTTATGATGTATAATTATATTCTGTGCACGTTTTCCTCCCTTCAGTTTTTCTTTTTCCCCTTTATGTGTATGGGCATTTTACCTTCATGTATGTCTATGCACCATAGAGTCCAGAAGAGGGTGTTGGATCCCCTGGGACTGAAGCTATAGCCTGTTGAGCTTCCATGTGGGTGCTGAGAATTGAACCCAGGTCCTCTGGAAAAACAACCAGTGCTCTTAACAGCTCAGCCATGTTCCAGCTCCAACGTGCTCTTGTTCCTTAGGTGGAACACTATATATACTTGATTTTAAGCCATCTGAAGTTCTCACCTCTAGCTAACAGTGAAAATAATAGTGCTGACTTTGTGCTGTAGAGGGCTGTTTGTAACATGGGCTGTAGAGCCCATGTTTGTAACATGGGCTGAAGACCACGCAGGGCGTGGTGATGGTGAGTATCCTGTTTCTGCACTAGTAGATCTTTATATGTGCTTGATAAATAAAAAAGCAAGCAATGCGAATGAGTACTCGACCAGAGGTGGATGGTTTTGAAAAAACCTGGACTTTAGTTTTCGAATAGACTATGAAAAATGAGTTTCCTTAACGCTCACGCAGATTCGATGCTGGTGTCTGTTGTGGGGATGGCCTTGTACACCGGCTACGTCTTCATGCCCCAGCACGTCATGGCAATACTGCACTACTTTGAAATCGTACAGTGACGAAGATGTGACCAGGATCCAGAGGTTCCTGGGGAAGATCCACTTTGTGAAGTTGGAATGAGACCGCATCAGATGTAAGATGTGCTATGGAAGTCAACATAACCAACCTTATAACTACAAAGACTAAAAACTTCATGAGTAGAACAGGAAAAATCATCCTGACTCATGTGTTGTGTTCTTTCTTTTTGATTTTAAAAGAGGCTCTTATATAGTAGCTTTTATCTATTTTAACATTGTAGTCATTTGTACTTTGATATCAGTATTTTCTTAACCTTTGTGACTGTTTCAATATTATCCAGTGAAAGCTTTTCGTAATGTAACTTGGAGTACATCTTAATTGCCTTCTATTTTTAAAACCTAAGGTCATTAGTTGGGCTTTACCGATCTTGTTATTGTATGGCATACACATCTGCCTGGATATATTTCTACTCTTGACCAAAGTTTTGTAAGAAACAATACAGAATTTGGGGCTGGGAGGGAGGATACTTTGAGAACTACTTAAAAAACATTTATCTGCAAGCTTGACCTCAGGAGTACGGTTTTAGCTCCCTAGACTCTTAACAGCTTTTACTCTAAAACTATTAAGGTGTTTCTTAGTAATGAAAAAGTAAAGATCTTGCTAGCATTAATACAAGGGACATTTCACCTTTTAGATATTAAATTCTTATGTGGACTTATTTCCAACCAACTTTGAGGATTCCTGTGAGGATGGGCGATTGGTGGTGGTCTTGTGGGATGCTGAGGTACACTGGAGCTCTTCATAGAAGGCATATCAGATTCCTCTGAGGCAGTATTGACACTGTATATGCTTAACAGTTAATTTGATGATTGTAACTGGTGTTGTGAAATGCATTTGCACATTGTGATAAGATACAATGAGATGAATTGTTCAGAACCTTAGTCAAAAGAAATGTAAACTTGCTTAAAATCCTTTCACTCTTTGTATTTTTTTTAAAACGGTTTTTATTCCTTAGATGTAAAATGACTACTTTTTTTTTTTTTGATGTAAACTCATTAAATTCAAAGAAAAATGTAGCAGTCTCTTTTATGGTTAAATATTGATCAAGCAGTTGTCTTGTGGTTGGTTACTGGGGACTGGGTTTGCAGCAACTATTTTATCATGTCTCTGAACAAAAAGTTGTAGTAATTAGAAAAGGCACTATGGATTTTAAGATGTCTTCTGGCATAAGTTTTGCTATTTTTTTTCCCCTGGTTTTTGAGACAGGGTTTCTCTGTGTTAACAGCTCTGGCTGTCCTGGAACTCTTTTTGTAGACCAGGCTGGCCTTGAACTCACAGAGAACCACCTGCCTCTCAAGTGCTAAGATTAAAGGCACACGCCATACCGTGCTTGGCAAGGTTTTGCTAATTAAAAAAAAATATTTATTTGATGTGCATTGATGTTTTGTCTAAAGCTATGTGTGAGAAGGTGTCAGATTTTGGGAGTTACAGACAGTTGTGAGCTGTCATGTGGGTGCTGGGAATTGAACCTGAGTCCTCTGGAAGAGCAGTCAGTGCTCTTAACCTCTGAGCCATCTCTCCAACCCCAAGTTTTGCAATTTTTTTTTTTTTTTTTTTTTGGCCTTTTGGATTTTTTGGTTTTTTTTCGAGACAGGGTTTCTCTGTATAGCCCTGGCTGTCCTGGAACTCACTCTGTAGATCAGGCTGGCCTTGAACTCAGAAATCCGCCTGCCTCTGCCTCCCAGAGTGCTGGGATTACAGGCGTGCGCCACCACTGCCTGGCTTTTTGCTAATTTTTATAAGTATTTTTTTGATCCTGAATACTGCCAATATTCTTTTAAGTGTTTTTTCAATCTCAAAGTTTCAGGTAATATGTAGACTTTTAGTATTTATCAAAAGTACCTCTCATCACAGTTAGCTTGGCTGGTAAGGATAATATATAGCTTATACTTTGGTATAAAATAGCTAAAAGTTGGGTGTGTTCGGACTAAAAGATGAATGTGAACATTTAGCTTAGGACTTGTTCAGTTAATGCTCATTTTTGCCCATTAAGAACTGCTGACAAGAGGGTGTCTCACGTCCCCCTAGCAAGTTAAAGATAGAAGGTGAGAATCATTCCTTTTTAGACAGGTACAAGGTTCCCTAAGTGACCATCCAATCAGAAATCTTTAATTATGCTCAGTCTTTGCTATTAAATTGCCTTTGTGTAGCAGATGACTGGCCTCACATGGGATACAGTTACCCTCATAGGAATTTGAGATGGGTTATAAGCTGGCCTCACACAGGATACAGTTATTCTCATAGGAATCTAAGACGGGTTATAAGTTAAAAGGAGAAAGGAGTGCAGGCAATGGGAAGGTTCAGGGAGATAGGTTCTCACCAACTGGTACAAGTGTCTAAATAACAAACGGGGAGTTCACTTCCACTTCCTTTACTTCAAGATTCGTTAGACGGTTCTCCATGCCTGCTTGTCTTTCTGTATATCTGTCTCAAACAGGGAGAGGTACTGATTGCCTCCAGACTATAACATATATAGATATAAATAGGGAAGATGGAGAAACAGCCAGTGTTTCCCTTCAGAGTAAAGGGCAGGTTTGCTCAGAGCTTAGGAGGATAAAAGGTAATCTCTTTTAGAGCAAAGGCCTTCATGAAAGACAGGAGAGGAGCCCTGAGCTGTACGCAACTCATTGTAAAGATAATAATCTGGTTATTTGTACGGCCCTGTGGGAACTGGGTTGTGGGAACCAGAACAAGAACAGCTTAATACTTTGGAAACTGCTATAACAAAGTCCTTTGTCTGCAATACCAGCAGTTCATGTTTTCTGCCAGCATCAGGCTAATGTCTTAGCTTGCTTAGCTTAGGATAAAATCTCAGCTGCTTCTCAGCCCTCCTGATAAGATGGGATGTTGACAGATGGTCACCGTGAGGAGGAAGGTAATGGTGCCCCACCAGGCAGGTTTGAAATTGAGACAACGTTCTAAGATCTAGAAGTACATGCTGTCCAAGTATAGGGGTTAGGGAAACAGAGTCCCCACTATGCTGCCGGTTGATTAGGGGCCGTGTGGGTTAGTGAAAAGTAGGGAGGAAACAGGATGTCTAAATGATACATTGTTGCTCACGAAACAGGGCCGGTGAAAGACGGATTGCGGACAGGGTGAGAGCAGACTTCACAGACCTGGACTCAGGGAGTGGCTGCTCAGCTGAAGAATCCTCAAGGCAGCAATAGTGTTAGTGGCAGTTCAGTGCAGACCTTTGGGGGTTCTGCAGATCCCGGAAGCTCACTCAGGTGACTACAAATAGCATTTAGAGCTCAAAGAAAGCAAAGCTTGAATTCTCTCCAAGCCTTTGCCCTCTCTTCCCATTTACTTTGATCTGAGCTTTCCTGAGAAAGACGAGTAAGAATGAGTAAGGTAAGTGTTTTGCAGAAGGCGACTTAAAAATTACTACTACTACTACTATTATTATTATTATTAATACTGGTTTTTCAAGACAGGGTTTTTCTGTATAGCCCTGGCTGTCCTGGAACTCACTCTGTAGACCAGGCTGGCCTTGAACTCAGAAATCCGCCTGCCTCTGCCTCCCAAGTGCTGGGATTAAAGGCATGCATCACCACTGCCCAACTAAAAATGATTGTTAATTATTATTATTATAGTTACTCAAGACACTATTTGAGAGTAACTTTGAGAGTTAGGCACCTGAATTCATCTGATGGCATTCAAGTGACATCTACTGTGAAGAAGGGGAATCAATGTGCCATTGGTGCGTGGGGGTCTTTGGCCTGTTTCCTGTAGGATTGTAGTTTCCACGTGTCATGATGAGGGTTTTATTGCTGTGAAGAGACACCATGACAGAGGCAACTCTAATCAAAGAAAGCATTTAACTGGGACTAGCTAACAGTTTCAGAGGTTAAGTCCATTATCATCAAGGCAGGAAGTATATTGGCCTGCAGGCAGACGTGGTGCTGGAGAAGGAGCTGAGAGTTCTACTTCTTGATCCAAAGGCAGCTAGGATGAGACTGGAATTTCACACTCGGCAGAGCTTGAGCATAGGAGACTTCAAAGCCCACCCCCACAGTGACACACCTCCAAGGCCACACCCACTCCAACAAGGCCACACCTCCCAACAAAGCCACTCCTGGTGGAACGAGCATTCAAACACAGGAGTCCATGGGGGGGGGGCAAACCTATTCAAATTACCACACCACATGTATATGTGATTGGTATTGATGTGTCTAGACTTTGAATGTTCGTAAGTGTAGAGTGATTCTACTAATGAGTGGAAGGGATAGATGAAGAGGGATACTCATGTAGGGTATGCCTTTGGGTCCCAACAACCTAATGACTCTTGAGTTCTGTCTTAATTAGGGTTTTTATTGCTTCAATAAAATACCATGGCCAAAAGCAAGTTGGGGAGGAAAGGGTTTATTTGGTTTGTACTTCCAGACCATAGACTATCATTGGAAGAAGTCAAGACAGGAACTCAAGCAGAGCTGGAACCTAGAAGCAGGACTTGATGCAGAGGCCATGGAGGGTGCTACTTACTGGTTTGCTTTCCCTGGCTTTCTCAGCCTGCTTTATTATAGAACCCAGGACCAGCAGCCCAGGGATGGCTCCACCCACAATGGGATGGGCCCTCCCTGTTGTTCACTAATTGAGAAATGCCTTACAGCTGGATCTCATGGAGGCATTTCCTCAGCTGAGGCTCCTTCCTCTCTGATGACTCTAACTTGAGTCAAGTTGACACACAAAACCATCCAGTACAAAGTCTTTAATGATTCTAGCCCACTGGTCTGGCAAAAAGAGGCATCCTCTATCTGGAGGTTTCGGAGACTCCTTGTCCCTTCTAAAAAACTATTTTGGACTGATTCATGGAGGCCTTATGATTCTGACATAATATGCTTACTTTTGGATGTGTCACCTGGATTTAAAGACAAGGTAGGAAGTACCAAACACATCATTGTCAAGTGGAAACAGCTTGTTCAAGAATACAACTGACTTGGTTGCATTAAGAAGCAAAGGTAGTTCCTCATTACTTCACCTGCAGCAGGCTCGTGAGGTAAGGACTTCCACTCAGAGATGATGTCCATGCCTGGGCCAGGTTGGAGGCTTAATCCTGATGGTATCTCTTGAGCTGTGGCTACTGCTCTACCTCGGTGTCAGCTCTATAGAAGAACCAAATGTAGAGATAGTTACTTTGAACTAGCTGTGTAGAACTCAGGGCAGTTGCTTTAGCCCTGGCTGATAGCCCCTTTGCTAAAGCCTGTTAAGTTTTTACTCATCTGTGGGTTAGATCCAATGGCCTACAAGTTTAGGGACTGGAGAGATCACTCAGCAGTTCAGAGCACTGACTGTTCTTCCAGAGGTCCTGAGTTCAAGTCCCAACCACCACATGGTAGCTCACAACCATCTGTAGTGAGATCTAATGCCCTCTTCTGGTGTCTGAAGAGAGCTACATTGTGTTTACATATAATAATAAATGAATCATTAAAAAAAAAGTGTCTAAGAGTTTAAAGTTTAGTTCTTTTATTTAAGAAAAATTACAGACCGGTAGGTTAATGACACTTCTTCTTGGGACTACAAACTTTGATAACAGCCTGTTGAGCTGGCTAGGCCACTCATGCCTTCTGTTGTCATACTGCCAATCAAGACACCTCAAGACTACATTGGCGTTACTCAGGCGCATCATTCTGCTGGACCCGGCAATAGCCACCACACAGATGTGTCAGAAAGCGTGGTGCTGGTGATGCAACGGTGATTACAAGGCAGACCTGTGAAAATGCCAGCGAAGACAGTGCGTACGATGAGCTGTCACTCCTGCCCCTCCCATCTTTCTCTTGGCCGAGGGAGCAGACCATGCCCTCCTCTCATAGCTATCCCCAGGGCCTCACTGGTGTTGAAACCTTTTCAGGTTACAGCATTACTCTTCCAGACTGACTAGTAGATTCCAACCACACTCTTGAAGCCTTTGCAATGAGTCTGTGACATGGTTTTGGCTTTCTGGGTCATTTGCAGTTTGATAATTATATAGTTTTTGTTTTTACCACAAAGGGCCCTCAGCAAAGTGCTCATCCCTGGACTCCGTGGGAAGCTCACACTCCCCTCCCAGTCAGAAGTCTGATATGAGTGAACTTTGGAATGATCTCTTTAAAACTCGGTTCACGTTGGGGTTGTGACACACGCCTGTAATCCCAGCACTTGGAATATAAAGGCAGAACGATCAGAACTCAAGGTCATCCTCAGCCACATAATTTGAGGCTGTTTGAGATATGGACCTGTTTCAAAAAGCAAAAGAATGGCTGGAGAGATGGCTGACTTGGTGGGCAAAGATGCTTGACAGCAAGTTTCACAACTTGAGCTTAATTCCTGGAACCCACATGGTGTTAAGGACAGAAGCTACTCCCACAGGTTATCCTTTGACCTCCACGTGGGCACCATGACATATTCTCCCCTCAAAAAAGGTGTAAAAGAAACTAAAAACACAACAAAGCAAAAAAACAGAACAAAAACATATGAAGCCAAAAGTCAGTCAAATGGAATTCTGACTTAGATCCCTCACCACCTGTTCCCACCAGGCAGTTTGGTTGTTAACTCAGAGAGAGATCGTATCAGCTACCTTCTGCATACTGATCAAGATAGCTGATTGCTATTCTAAAAATTGGGATTCTCTTTGGCATTTCCTGGACACCACTGGTCTCTGTATACTAATGGTAGTCTGGGCTGGAGAGGCGTAGGAATTTCGCGCTAATTCTGGCCTCTTACCTGCATCCTTGCCGAGCTTGTGCCACCCCGAGGTTAATGACCATTTGGCTGAGCACAAGGTCATGAGAGTTAACCATGTAGGTCAAAGTGGGTGGCACAGAAAGTCTCTGTAAGTAAAAAAAAAAAAAAAACAAAAAAAACAAAAAACAAAAAACAAAAACAAAAACAAACCTGTCTTAAGCCAGTCTCAGGAAGACTGATAACATTTTTTCTCTCACGTGTGTGTTTACATAGTTATTTGAGATGACACAGAAATAAAATTGCCTAGAGGACAAAGGTTACTTGTTAATGGGTGGGAGAGGATATGAGGGAGAAGAATATGGTCAATATAATATATGCATGTTTGAAATATAAAAACAAAGTATCCTTCCTGAATCTGATTCTTTTTTTTTGTATTTAGAAAACTCATTTTATTATTGTATTTTTAAGGCTGGACCAGGGCCATTTAATTATCTTTAGCCATAGGCTTCTTTCCTAACCCTGCTACTTCTTTCCTGGTTTTTCCTGTATTTTTCATTGTTTAAAAACAATTTTAAGTTTAAATATATTTTGATCATATTCGTCCCCACCTCCAAATCCTATCTCTGTCCCTTCCCACCCAAACTTTAAAAAAAACATTTATTTATTTATTTATTATATGTAAGTACACTGTAGCTGTCTTTAGACACACCAGAAGAGGGCATCAGATCTCATTACGGATGGTTGTGAGTCACTATATGGTTGCTGGGATTTGAACTCAGGACCTCTGGAAGAGCAGTCAGTGCTCTTAACCGCTGAGCCAACTTTCCAGCCCCCTCCAACTTTTAAGTTTTCCAAGAAAACAACAAACAAACCCCCAATACAATAAAACTCCCTAAACCAAGAAAACAAAACATCTAAACAGAAAACAAACAAAACAAACCACCAAACTGTATCCAAATAAAAGCACACACAAAAAATGGAGTTCATCATAAGTTGGTCAACCACTCCTAAGCAGGAAGCCTGTTGTGGAGTGGCTGATATATCCAGTGTCACTTCAATAGAGAAAAATGATTTTGCCTCACTCCCAAAAAGATGTTTAGTTAACATCTACCCTATAGTTAGGTTTTCATTCATTCATTCATTTAAAAATATATGTAATTAAAATATAACCAGATAAAAATCATCGCATCAAAGTTGGGTAGGACAAACCAATAGAAGGAAAAAGCCTGAGAGAAGGTGCAAGAGTCAGAGACTCTTGACAAACTTTGACTTTTACACCTTTTCTCAGGCTTTTTCCTGAGACTCCTGAGACTCCTGAGACTTTTGACACACTCAGGAGTCCCATAAAAACTCTAAATAGGAAGCCATCATATATCTGCAGAGGACCTGATGCAGACCTATGCAGGCCCCGAGCACGCTGCCTCAGCCTCTGACGTCATATGAGCTGGGATCATGTTGATTTAGAGGCTGCTTTCTTGGCGTCCTTTATCCCATCTGGCTTCGACACGCTCTGACTCCTCTTCTATGGGATTCCCTGAGCTCTGAGGGGAAGGCTTTGACGGAGCATCCCATTCAGGACGAGTATTCCAAGGCCTCTCACTCTGCATGTCTGGCTGTGGGTCTCTATGTTTGTTTCTGTCTGCTGCAGAAGGAAGTTTCTTTGATGATGGCTGAATAAGGCACGATCTATGTGCATAGCTGACATTAGGAGTCATTTTCACTACATTTCATTTATTATTTTTGTTTCTTCTTTTTTAAACAGAATTCTTGTTTTTAAGGTTTGTTTATTATTATATGTAAATACATTGTAGCTGCCTTTAGATATACCAGAAGAGGGTGTCAGATCTCATTACAGATGGTTGTGAGCCACCATGTGGCTACTGGGATTTGATCTCAGGACCTTTGGAAGAGCAGTGAGTGTTCTTAACCTCTGAGCTATCTCACTAGCCCCCTCCTTCTCCTTTTCTTCTTCTTCCTCCTCCTCCTCCTCCTCTTCTTCTTCTTCCTCCTCCTCACTCTTCTAGATTAGTACTATTTTGTTTTACCTTAGGTTCTTGGGATATCTACTGCCTGCTTCTTGGTCACCCAAGCAGTGTCAGGTATGGGGTCCACCTCTCATGCAGTGGGACTTAAACCAGTCATTGGTGGGTTACTTCCACAAGCTTGTGCCACCATTGCCCTAGCATTTCTTATAGGCAGGACACCATTGTAGATCAAAGGGTTTGTGGCTGGGTTGGTGTTTACATTTCTCTTTTTGGTAGCCTGCATCTGATTCTTGATTGAGAACCCTGCTTTTGAGTTGAGACGAGAAAGGGTAACTTGAATGGTTGTGATGGAGGAAACTGATTTTGTGGTGATTAAGAGAACAGTTTCAACATCTAGAAGGACTGGGGTGCTGGGCTCTTAAGGCTGTAATAACCTTGTGTCGTTTAGCGCATACCTGGATCCTTCTTCAGGGAGGACAGTGAGGGCCCAGGTGCATATCTTCTTGAAGATCACAGAGCCATCAGTGGTAAAAGCGCTGAGTGTGACATCTTTCCATATGGCTGTGACTGTGATTTTGACATTAATTTCCTTTACCTTAGCAGGATTCTATTGGTTAAAGCAGATGACAGCCCAGCCTCTGTACTTGCCATTGTGTTAAAACTGCTTACTGGATTCTACGCACACACACCTGCTTTGGTGACTTTGCTCGATCATTCCATGGGGTGAATGAGTTTGTCTAATGGCAAAGACACTTACAGAAGTTTGGAACAATCTTCTCAAAAACAGAAATCACACTCCATATCGGATCCAAACTGGAGGTTCTGGGCTTACCAGCTTGCCTTGTGTCCCTGTTGGAGGAACTGTCACCCTTTGCCCTAAGCTTTCATTTCCTGAGTAGAGGTCAACAGTTAGCTTGTCTCTCCTAACAACACACCAATTAGAAAAGGCCTTCAGATGGCTAAGGAAATAACATTGATAGATCATGTGGTGCTCTGACGATCACAGAGATTTCTACAAGATAAAGCAATCTCCCTAGAAAGAAAATGGATTCATCATGTATACACTCTTTGCCAGTAATTACCTGTATAAAAGTAGCCATCTAACTAGAAAGGGCAGTGAAAATTTAGATGATGTTACACACAACCTCACCTTGACTCTGGAAGGAATTCAGGTTGCCTCAACTCACTGACTGGGGTTGTTAATGGGTGAAAGATTGCTTTCAACTTCCTCCTCAGTGACGTCTGTGACTCCAGTGCCTGGATTAATGTCTTTGGCCAAGTGGAGAGGTCAGAAATTTAAAAAAAACATGTCACCTGGATGTATGCGATAAAGTTGGGTAGGTTCAGAATCTTAGGGCCACGTCTGTGTTCATCATTCCTCTGCCAACTTCTCTCTCTCTCTCTTTTTTTTTTAAAGATGTATTTATTATTATATGTAAGTACACTGTAGCTGTCTTTAGACACACCAGAAGAGGGTATCAGATCTCATTACGGATGGTTGTGAGTCACTATGTGGTTGCTGGGATTGAACTCAGGACCTTTGGAAGAGCAGTCAGTGTTCTTATCCGCTGAGCCATCTCACCAGCCCTCTGCCAACTTTTCTTGTTCTTCCCATACAGTCTGATGGATGTTAGGTCTCAAACCCAGGACATATCAAAGCAGATGCTGGCCTCCAGATTCTCCCAGCATCCCTCAGTTCCTAGCTGTTGCAGAGTCCTCCTGGTTAGCATTCCTTGCCCCCTACCCTAAACTTCTCCAGTCCAGGGAGGGCATCTAGGGGAAGAGCAGATGTGGCCCTGAGTTGTAAGAAAGCAGACTGAGGGCTGGAGAGATGGCTCAGTGGTTAAGAGCACTGACTGCTCTTCCAAAGGTCCTGAGTTCAAATCCCAGGAACCACATGGTGGCTCACAACCATCCATAACAAGATCTGACGCCCTCTTCTGGTGTCTGAAAACAGCTACAGTGTACTTACGTATAAATAATAAATAAATCTTTAAAAAAAAGAAAGAAAGCAAACTGAGCAAACCACGAGGACAAGCCAGTAAGCAGTGTTCCTCTATGGTCTCTGCTTTGGTTCCTGCTACCATGGAGCTCCTGTCTTGAATTCCCTCAGTAATGGAGTGTGGCCCGAGAGTTGTGAGGTAAAATGAACCCTTCCCCAGGTTGTTTGTTGGCACGCTGTTTTGTTACAGCAACTGGAAACCCTAACTATGACATCTGGCCACATCCTTACTAGCTTTGGTCAGCCCATAGCATTCTGCTCCCAGCCCAGGCCCCCCATACCCCTATACAAGGTCTCTGCTATGTAGCCTTGGCTGTCCTGGAGCTTGCTCTGTAGACCAGAACTCTGTAGAACTCACAGAGATCCTCCTGCCTCTGCTTCCCTACTGCTGGGATTAAAGGCAGGCACCACCACTGCCTGTCTGGTCCTAGTTTCTTTTGATCAGATTAGTTAGGGTGATCAGTAGAGGAGCATAGTGATTTATGTGGAAATTTCTAGAAGTAAAGATAAAAACCACAGAATAGAAAGCCCATGGTGTTGTGGAACTTGTGGCCAATGTTGGGAGAGAGCTCTTGGTAGGCCTCTTGTCTTTCTGTGTATGTCTATTGAGATTTTTTTTTTTTAAATGCAACTTGACCAATCAGGATAGCCTGTTCTCACAAAGCAAAACAGGCTCTGGCATGGTGTTGCAAACCTATAATCCTAACATTCAGTACTTGGGTGGTAAAGATAGGAGGTTCACATCGTGGCCTGGAGAGCTAGATGGTTCAGGGTTTAAGTGCTCGGGCTGCTCTTTCAAAGGACTGGCCAAATTTTAAGCTCCCAAATGCAGCTCAGAACTGTTTGTAACTCCAGTTCCTGGGGACCTGACACCCTCTTATGACCTCCATTGGTACCAGGCGTGCACGTGTCACACAGACAGACCTACAGACAGGCAAAGCACCCATGTATAAATTAAAAACAGATCTTAAAAAAAAAAAGGTTCAAAGCCAGTCAGCCATAAAGTAAGTTTGAGGCTAGCCTGATCTACATGAAACACGATCTCAAAAAAGCAAGAAAAAACTAAAACAAAACCAAAAATATGCACTGTAAATATGTGTAAGCATTGACTGCCAATAAAAAAGCCAATGACCAATGAGCTGAGGCAGGAAATAGGAGGTGGGACATGGGTTGGAAGAGAGAGGATTCTGGGAAATAGGAAGAATATAAAAGGGGGAGAGCCTGGAGATGAGATGAGAGACTGTTAAGGAGACAGACACAAAACCTGCAGGTAGATGAACTTGGAGAGACAAGCAGGAAGTCACCGAGGAGATTTGAAGGAAGAAGGGACAGAAGGAGACTAACAACATGGCAGACATAAAAGAGTTTAAATAAGTTATGAAGTAGTCAGGGAAAGAGCCAAAGCTTATGACTAATCTCAGAGTCACGTTTCTGGGAGCCTGGGCCTGAAAGGAAAACTTGAACTATATTACATTTACAACTGTGTGCATATAAATATAGCACATACTAGAAAATATGCACTATCAAAATGTGTTTAGGGCTAAGTGTGGTGACACATGCCTGTAATCCTAGCAACTTGGGAGGCTGAGGCAGAATAGCATGTAGTTCTGGGCCAGCCTGGTGAGTTTCGGGCTATTCTATGTAATTGTGGTACTTTTGCAACTGAGTCCCTGCCTCTATTTTTTTTTAAAGTGGTTAGTTTCATTAGTAGTGAGAGAATGCTATAAAAGCAAACTATCTTTTGTTGCCTTTCAGATTAGTAGAGGTTAGGATGTAATTTAGGATGGGAAGGGGGAGCTGGCATTCTCATGCAGTGGTGCTAAATCTGAGGTGGCTGTGACCTCCTCTACCTGGTGGAATAATGTCCTTTAGTGTCCCCACTCCCATAAGTGGGCAAGACTTGTGCTTTGTTTCTGGACAACGGGATGACATTCTTGTGATTATATTATTTTGCTTGTGATTCCAAAGAGAGGAGGAGGAAAGAGGGAAGGAGAGAATGAGAGAGAAGAGAGGGTGAAGGGGAGGTGGAGAAAGGGAGGGATGGGCAGATGGATGAACAGGGACAGAGACAGACAGATGGACAGACAAAGAAGAGATGGACAGACAGAGACAGACAGACGGATGGACAGGCAAAGACACAGAGACGCAAATATAGAGAGAAGCCAAGTGAACTGCAAGCTGCCTCTAGAGCTAAGGGTTGGTTTCCAAAGCTGACACTCATACAGCCCCAAGGCAATTGTTTCTGCCAAAAACCTGAATAAGCCAGGAGGAGCTTTCTCACTGGAGGCCAAATCCCTGGTGGGAACAAGGATCTAATTGACATGTCAAATGCACTTTTATGAAACCTTGGGTGAAGGGCTCCTCTAAGCCTTGCTTCTGACTCACAGGAACTGCTTTTTATTCTCTTTCTTTCTTTCTTTCTTTCTTTCTTTCTTTCTTTCTTTCTTTCTTTCTTTCTTTCTTTCTTTCTTTCTTTCTTTCTTTCTTTTCTTTCTTTCTTCTTTTTTTTTGAGACAGGGTTTCTCTGTGTAGCCCTGGCTGTCCTGGAACTCACTCTGTAGACCAGGCTGGCCTCAAACTCAGAAATCTGACTGCCTCTGCCTCCCAGAGTGCTGGTATTACAGGCGTGCACCACCACTGCCCGGCTATTCTTTTCTTTAAAACATTTCTTGAGATTTGTTTTTATTTTTTGGTCAGTGTTGCCTGCATTTTTGTCTGTTTACCAGTGTATACAATGCTCTCAGAAGGTGTCAGATCCCCTTTAACTGGAGTTACAGATTGTAAACTGCCATGTGGAACTTAAGGCGAGGCCCTCTAGAAGAGGAGTCAGCTCTTAACCACTAGCCATGCCTCTAGCTTAACATTCCGAGACAGGGTTTCTGTATAGGCCTGGCTGTCCTGGAACTCAACTCTGTAGACCAGGCTGGTCTCCAACTCAGAAATCCGCCTGCCTCTGCCTCCTAAGTGCTGGGATTAAAGGCGTGCGTCACTACCGCCTGGCTTAGTTTAACATTCTTAAAAAAAAAAAACCGAATTAATTTTGTTATCATATAAAATGCTGAGCTTCACTATGACATTTTCACATATACATCACTCGCTGTACTTGGGTCAATTTGACTGCCTCCTCCACGTCTTCTCCTCCATGTCTTCTGTCTCCTTGCTGTTTCTCTTCATATTCCTAAATACCTTCTACTTTCCTGTAATGACTAGGGTAAAGAGCCTTATAGGGGTGCTGTGACACCTGGAAGGAGTCTGACATTGGCTGAGGCACTTGACTTTGGCCAAGGCCAAGGAAATGGGCTTCAGTCAAGAATCTAACGTTAGGCTACAATAGGTTAAGGTAGGAATTTTAATATTAGGGTGGAACAAAGGAAGTAGGCTTCAGGCAAGATTTTGGGATTGGACAAGGAAGTGGGCTCAGCTATTCGTCATTCTGACAGACCCTTGGAAACAACTGTCACTGTGGAGTAATCGTGGGACTTTGCTTATTGCCTTGACTATTTTGTGTTTATTGTCCTGCTTGATCGTCATTGTACTACTGTTGCTTTTAATGCTTGCATGTAATTAAAATGGTTTAAAAGTGGATTGGAAAATATTAAACCTGCCTTCCGTCTCAGAATTAATTGACTGGGGTCCTGCTACAATGTTGTCTATTTGTCTGTGCTGGAGAACCTGTTGACTGACTGAGCAGGCTTGGTCAGACTAGCTACTCTCTCTCTCTCTCTCTCTCTCTCTCTTAAATTTAGATTTTGTGTATGAATAAAAACAAGCAATAGTTTTTTTAGTCTAACAATTTGCTTAGTATGACAATATGACAATCTCCAGTTTTCTCTGCAAATGACTTAATTTCCTTCTTCTTTGTGGGTGAATGAAACTCCGTATATATAGTGCATTTTGTTTGTTCATGTCTGTTGATGGGCATTGGCTTTGTTTCTTATTGACTATTATGAACAGTACAGCCAACGTACAGTACCCATGTGGTGTCCTGACTCAGCTTGCTTCTGTTCTATATGGAGGAGTGGTGTAGCCGGGCCACACGGACATCCCCCATCTCTAGACTTTTGCTTTGTGACATATGTGTTTTTCTGAAGGTTATCATTCTTTTCCTCCCTCCCAGCCTCTTGGCCTTCTCTTTCCTTTTCTTGTTACAATGCCTAGGGTGGCCTGGTGTCTAAGGTTCAGTGATCTCCTGCTTTATTCTCCCCCGATTGGTGTTTTGATGACTGCCCTCCACATTAGAGTTTTAAAACCACCATCTATGGTTTTGGCTGGTCTGAAACAAGCTTTGTAGACTGGGCTGACTGTGAGCTCGCCAACATCTGTCCACCTCTGGGATAAAAATCCCAAGTGCTGGAATCAAAGGTATGTGCTATCTCAATTGCCAAATAGGAACTACTTTTACATTTTTCTTTTTGCCTGTTTGCCTGTTTGTATAGTAGAGGTGTTGAGTGTCTTTTTAGTTACTGCCTTTAGACCTTTTTGTTGTTTTTTGCTTTTATAAGACTTTTTTTCTTTTCTTTTCTTTTCTTTTCTTTCTTTCCTTTCTTTCTTTCCTTTCTTTCTTTCTTTTTTTGCCTTGGCTATCCTGGAACTTTCTCAACAGACCAGGCTGGCCTTGAACTCAGAGATCTGCCTGTCTCTCAAGTACTGGGAAAAAAGGTGTTTGCCACCATGCTCTGTCACCCTTTAAAACTTTTTATTAACTCTTTGTGAATTTCACATCATGTACCTCAATCCAACTCATCTCCCATACCTTCCACTCTGCCCTCCATCTTTGCACTCTCCCTCCCCCCCCCAAAAAAAATCCCAATCAACCAACCAAACAAAAGAATCTCCCAGTGGAAGCAGCAGTGTGTCTCAGTGAGTCATGCAGAGTATGGTTCAACCCAAGCAGTTTTACTTGTAAAGGTTCAAGGCAATGACTCACTGGTCTGCCTTGAGGCCTCTGGCTTCTGTGATTCTTATCACAGGGATCCTCCCGACACTCTGCAACAACTCGAGGTCTAAGAGGAGTGCCAGGGTTACAGGGGTGTGGCGCCATACCCAGCTTATCTATAATATTTTTTGGTGTTTTCCACCTCAATTTAGTTACAAAGACGAAAGAAAGTATCCCACATTGAAACAAAACAAAATAGCCCCCACCCCACAAGACAGAAACAACCATTCATTGGCTGTTCCCCACAGAAGTTGTCAACCTCACAGCATCTGGGCCTTTGGACTCATTTTCCATTGGTTTAGGGCATGGATTTTCCTGAGGTGTAGCGAGAAGAAGAGAAATGAGAGAACTTTTCTTCTGCAAGGCGTTTTTCTACTTTTTTTTTTTTTTTGGATGAGCACTTGCTGCCGTAAAGAATAAACTGCCACACCCATGCACATATGGGTGGCTCAAACTGGATTTATTGGGACCCCCCTCCCCCAAAAAAAGGACGTGAAGTTGGGTTGGGGAGTGTTGGGGTGATGGGGTAGGGAATGGGGATAGATGTGCTCACTCTTCTTTATCTACCTGTGTGAAATTATCAAGAATAAAGAAAACTGAAATCTCTAAAAAAAATTCAACCACATGCATCGGGCTAGGGTGAACTCATTTCTTTTCGACAAGTAGAAAAAGCTTAGTGCTGTAGGTTATTGTGTCGGACTGCGTTATCCATCAGAAAGTTCTCTGTGGCGTGAGATTCTGATGTATTTCCTGCCAGCTGTCTTTGGGCTGGTGCTTTATAGCACCCTTGTTCAGATAGGAAGAATCTGTGCTGGAGGATTTATGATGCCTAACCCAATTTCCCATCACTGTACCTTGACTTTGGCCTTAGAAGTTGTAGCCCATATAAAGCAATTGATGGCTACCCTCTGGAGGCAAATGACCCCCTTTAACTCCAGGGCAATAGCTAATAAGGTCTTGATAATTGTGACTCCCCCCACTGTCAGCTGTGACTTCCTGTACCTCTCTGAAGTTGCCTGGGATTGATGGATTCAACTTGTTTGAGAGGAAGTCACTCCTAGTGACTTTTCCCTTTATCCTTAGCCTTGCTGGGGCCCCTAGAATAGGAGTAATGAAGTCATTTTTCTTCCAGTGTGGTCTTCTATAATGAAATATGGTGTAAATTCATCTTCTCTTGAGCATACCATTTTTCCCTTGTCAGATCTGCAGTCTTTCCTTGACTGAACCAATTTGTTATCTACAAAAGCCTTGGCCTTGTATTTCCCTTTGATTCTAGAAACTCTGGGTTGGGCTGAAAGGAGCTTTCTGCTGTAAATTTAGTAGAGGGTCAGCTCTTTCCTCAACCAAGACATTGGGTCTCCCTTTTAATGAATTTGAGAGAAAAATAAATATATCTTATTGGTAACCCTCTGCAATGCTTCAAAGTGTTGGTTTTCAAGCACAGCTGGCTAAACCCCCCAGGCTATGCTGGGAGAAACTAAAACTAGTTTTTCTGTACATCCTACAAGTGAGAGATGCCTTAGTCATGATCAGAAACAAAGATGGGATGGTTTGGTTTTCCCCATTTAACTAAATCATCAGTCACCAATTTCTTTCATGCTCCGGCTTGTCTGAAGCAAGTGCTTATTTTATTTTACTTTTCCAGTTCTTTATAGATTCTGTACATTAATCCTTGGTTAGATGTGTAAAGATTTTCAGAAGGTTATTTCTTCTGTCTGCTGCTTTTCTTTTTGTCAAAGACAAAGGAAAATAATCAACTAGTGGCTCAAACCTCCTGAACTATGAGCTCGTGTGTCTTGTAAAAATAATAGAAAGCTGACTAATATGGTGCCATGCTATGGACTAAGAAACAGCCTTAGAAAATATAACACACCGGTTTGCAGTTACAGAGCTAGTCTGTCTGACTCCAGGCCCACATACTTTCTATTACTCGCCTACTTTGTACCATGCCAACCTTTGCCTTACTCAGGAGTCTTCTGCCTTTCTGTCATTCACAAACAACCCCCGTGAGGAGGAGACAGAAGAATATATTGCTTTTTAAATCAACCTTAGACATGTTGGCCAACTTTTTTTTTAAATTGTAATTGTTTTATTGGAAAACAAAATATACAACTTGGAATGGATTTGAGGCAAATTGTGCTCTAAGCAGATTTTCTTTAAGCGGCTAGACAAAGTTTAAAAAGCAAAAAACAATAAAAGAAAATGTTTCTGGTACAATACCAGCGGTACAAAAAAATAGTGTCTGAGTACCTGGATAAAACACCTGTTTTGCAATAGTGCAACTTTTAAGGACATATTCTTGACTGTCCACAGTCCATGCAGAGTTACAGCTCCACACTTCAACAATAACACGCTGACAGTTCCTAAAAGCCACATGCAACAGGTTACTTAATCAGTTCTCTAAAGTAAGGTTTAAGGACAATGACAGTAAGATAAGGGAAGAAAACATGGAGGAAGGAAGTCCTAATTACTATATATGCATATTTTTGACAGTGGGGGGGCCTTTTATAGATAAGTTACAAAGAAAAGGCAAATAAACAACTCTGTCCAAGAAATTCAACACATTCTGTACAGTGTCTTCACTTTGCTGTCATCATTTGTACAAACTCTTCATAGTTTACCTGATCGTCCCCATCAGCATCTGCTTCCCTGATCATTTCAACTTCTTCATCTGTTAACTTCTCTCCAAGGTTTGTCATCGCGTGGCGAAGCTCTGCTGCACTAATACAGCCATTGCCACCCTTATCAGGCACACAGCATGCTTCTCTAATTTCTTCTTCACTGTCTGTGTCTTTCATTTTTTCTTGCCATCATTGTCAGAAATTCAGGGAAGTCAATTGTGCCATTACCATCCGCATCTACTTCACTGATCATGTCCTGCAGCTCTGCTTCTGTGGGGTTCTGCCCCAGGGATCTCATCTGTTGTTATCCCATCCCCACCCTTGTCAAACGCTGAGAAAGCGTCTTTGAATGCTGCAATCTGCTCTTCAGTCAGTTGGTCAGCCATACTGCAAGGGCTACGGGTTTCCAAGATGTGACCAGACAACTGCTCTACTCACTTGCTCCACTTGGACTTGTTTTTTTTTCTTTTTGGACATGAGGTCTCACTGTGTTACCCTGGCTCACCTGCTACGTGTTATATAGACCACGCTGGCCTCAGGCTTGACAACGATTCGATCCTCCTGCCTCTGCCTCCTGAGTTCTGGTATTAAAGGTGTGTACCACCATTCCCAGAAATTTATACATGTTTTAAATATAGTGTCGCATAATATGTATTGAAAAAAACTTGTGGGCTGGAGAGCTGGCTCAACGGTTAAGAGCACTGACTGCTCTTCCAGAGGTCCTGAGTTCAATTCCCAGCAACCACATGGTGGCTCATAACCATCTGTAATGGGATTCGATGCCCTCTTCTGGTGTGTCTGAAGACAGCGACAGTGTACTCACATACATGAAATAAATAATTAAAAAAAAAAAAACCCAAACAACAACAACAACATCTTGATGGACATTAAGAGCATGCGTGTGTGATCCAACAACTCAGGGGCCCAAGGACTGGGGGTAAAGGCCAGCGCTGCAGCCTTGTCTGTATGCCCAAGGCCCCAGGCTCACCTCCCAGCATGGAAAACAACTTTTAAAGTAATCTTGCCTTTTTCCCTCTTACTTCATACTGTTTAAGTAATTTGTTATTTGCCATTAGTTGTTAAAGATTATAAATATATGTGTAAATTCCATTTTTAAAAAATTAAGGGGCTGGAGAGAATGCTCAGCGGTTAAGAGCACTGTCTGTTTTTCCAAAGGTCCTAAGTTCAAATTTCAGCAACCACATGGTGGCTCACAACTATCTGTAACAAGATTCGATGCCCCCTTCTGGTGTGTCTGAAGACAGCTACAGTGTACTTACATATAATAACAAATAAAAATAATAAAAAAAGAATTAAAGTATAATTTTAGCCTCGGTGCTCAAGCTATATGTAGTGGGCTAAGGGAGAAAGCCAGTGGGTCTGTTCTAGTTTAAATGTGGTTCATCTATTCAGTGGAGAAGTGGAGATAAAGGAATTAATATATATTTAAGGTTAGGGTGATGCACAAGGCACTTGGAACCCCTGCTAAGTCTCCCTGTTAATGAGCGGTGTGCAGGATGTTGCAGATTCAGGGGCACAGGATGTTAGTTCCTGGGCTGGTGTTAGTTTTCTTCCTGTGGGCTGCTACTACAAGAGGGTTAGTTGGCCACCGTGTATATAGGGCGGTCGGTCAATCATGGTGTTCTTCCTGGACTTCTGAATGGAAAGATCATTTGTTTCATTTTTATCTTCTTGGTCCGGGCTAGTGTCCAGTTCAAAGTTAGTCAATGTCTTATTAGACGACTCTATACCAAGGATATCACTAAATCACTAGGATGGTGACCGTACCAGAACAAGCAATTTCTTTATTTAAAGATAATCAAACTGCATAGAAATTGGGTAGCTTTTTTTTTTTTTTTTTTTTTTTTTTTTTTTTTTTTTGCCAGTGAGGGATTAGGAGCTGAAAAGCCATATAGTGTCTGAAGCTGCCACAGTCCCTCAAAGCTCAAGCAAGCTCAAGTCAAGAGGACTAGGCTAACACATTTTACACCACTGTGTGTTCCATTGACCAAACAGGAAAGCAGCAACAGGCCCTTTCTCACGGGAGCCTGGAAACTTCTTTGCTTCTTGGTGATGGGCATATCCTGTCATCACTTCTGCATGCCACACTGCCATGATGGTTTCTTCTTCATCTCCAGTGCTCTTCTTATCTCCATGTCCACTAATTAAAATGCATTGAGTGAGTGGTTTTCTCTTGTAACTGAGTCTGACTAATATAACAGGATGCTAGACCTGACTTCCCGGTTGTTCCTCAGAGCCCTGACAGATGACAAATGTAGCCACTTCCTCGTTTAAATGTTGGAACAACTATGTGACACTTGCTAAGAGATTAGGGAACTGGCATTTGCCAGTAGTGGCTCTTGATTTGTTCCAGGTGAGGGTGAAGAGGGTTAGGGAAAAGGATTCACCCCTCAGGGAAGGAGGGTCGGTTTTTGTGCTTTGCTGGGAAGACCATTTGCTCAAGGGTTCAGGGAAGAGCCTTCAGAGTTCCACAACTGTGAGGACTGGGCCCGAGGAGAGAGGCCCACTCAGGTTATCTTGGAAGGACCTGAAGGGTAAGTAAGGCAGATCCAATATGGCAGGGCTGAGGGGACAGCAACAGTAGGCAGTTGAAGGACACCCTACCTGTGCTGGAGTCTATCACAGTCCTCATGGAGAGAGGAGAAAGATCCAACAACTGTGCATCTGCTGCTCACTTGACCAATAGAACAAGAATAACATGATTCATATCCTATCCAACCCCCACCCCTTCTCCTCTCTCTCGACCCAGAGAGGTGTTGGAGAGAGCTGAGGGATAGGGGAAGAGGCATAGAACACATTGACTATATTTACTTTTTAATCCCTAGCCAGTTTCTCAATTGGAGAGAGTTCCTAATTTGGGGTATCGGAACATTTCCATTGGGTAAGGGTTTTGTAGGTAGGCTGTTGAACAACACCAGGATTTATGCCTAAAATTTTTCCTTGGCTGGAGAGTGGACTAATCAAAGGCCAGGATGGAAATTGTCCACACAGTGGCTTTACAGGAACTGTCATGCTTTGAGGTCATTGAATTCTGCACCTGACCCAGTGGGACTTGGATAAGGCCACAGAGTCATTTCAAATTGTGTGTAAATGTTTACAGTGCTTCCTGAGTAATTACACATGGAATAATCACAGATTATCTAGGTAATCACAGACATATAATATTCATACTATTTTAAACATTTTTTTAAAGTTTTTTCTTTTTCTTAAAGGGGAGAGTGCAAACGCAGTCCCCCACTACCACAAATTAAGCAGTCGAGTTTCCCGCATTTGGGGAAATCGCAGGGGTCAGCACATCCGGAGTGCAATGGATAAGCCTCGCCCTGGGAAAACCAGGTATCTCCCCTGCCAAGTAAGTATATATATTTATACTATTAATATACCATTTAATCCGTGTCTTAGTTAGGGTTTCTATTGCTGTGAAGAGATACCATGACCAAGGCAACTCTTATAAAGGAAAACATTTAATTGGGGCTGGCTTACAGATTCAGAGGTTCAGTCTATTATCATTATGGTGGGACATAGCTCTGTGCAAGCAGACATGATGTTGGACAAGCTGAGATCTGCATCTTGATCCATAGGCAGCAGAAGGAAACTGCTTCACTGAGTGTATCTTGAACATATATAACTTCAAAGCCCAACTCCACAGTGACACACCTCCTCCAACAAGGCCACACCTACTACAACAAGGCCACTAAGGCCACACCTACTATAACTAGGCCACACCTACTACAAGGCCACAAATCCTAATAGTGCCACTCCCTATGGGCCAAGTTTTCAAACACTGGAGCCTAGGGGCACCATACATATTCAAACCATCACAATCAGTAAACATTTAGTAAAACCACCTGGGGACAGCTAAAAGCTGCTCTTTCAAGAACATGCTGGCTAACTGTAACTGTTGGAAAGCTGAGGCAGGAGGGTTACAAATGTGCAGACTTCAAGGCTAGCCTGTCTCATAGAACAAACACTGGAGCAAGCAGCTAGCCTGTCTCATAGAACAAACACTGGAGCAAGCAAAAAACAAGCTCCCCCTCCCTTTTTTTTTTTTTTTTTTTTTTTTTTTTTTACTTTAGGGCCTTGTACATAGTATACATCCCCAGTCCTACCCTGGGACAGCAGCAGGACCACAGCAACTTTGAGGCCAGCCTGGTCTCATAGTTCCAAGTTCAGAATCTACCAAGAAAGAACCCATTTCAAAAGATTCAACATGGCCGGGCGTGGTGGTGCACATCTTTAATCCCAGCACTTGGGAGGCAGAGGCAGGCGGATTTCTGAGTTCGAGGCCAGCCTGGTCTACAGGACAGCCAGAAAAAACTTAAAAAACCAAAAGACCCTACACATGGGGCGGTGGTGGCACACACCTTTAATCCCTGTCTCGAAACCCTGTGAGGGGGGGGGGAGGGAATATATTTTAAGTTTTCCTGAGGAGGTGTGTCTTTTAAAGAGAAGCACCCATCTTTCAGTGCCCCACCTAGAGTTCTCCCTCGAGTAGGCTGGGCTCAGGGTGAAAGCTGCAGGAATTTATCTGTTTGATGATTTGGGCGGTTCAGAGGAAGCTCGGTACCCCATAAGGAAATCTTTTATAAATCTTCATAAAGATAGATGTGTAGATGTGGGAGTAACCTGATGGGGTCACTCACGCCTGTAAAGTGAGAACTGGGGGATCAGGAATTTAGGGCCAGCCTGCTGTATGTGGTGAGACCATGTTTCAAAGTAGCAGGGGGACAAAAGGTAGCCAGCCAGCCAGTCAGCCAGCAAGCAAAAAACTACTGAAAAAAAGCAAGGTTTTTTTTTTTTTTTTAAATTTGTGTTCAATATATAGCATAAGTGAGACAAGCTAAAGCTTTGTAAGATCTTGGACTTGGTTTAAATATTATATTACATGAATAGTACATGATATGATTTTAAAACCACAAGTAGTTAAATTTTTAAATAAAATCAGAGGCTAGGAGATGGCTCTGTTAGCAAAAGGTATGTAGGAGGACCTGAGTTTGATCCCCAGGACCCATATAGAAATCCAGGTATGTTACCATGTGTTCATAATCTAAGTTCTGGGTCTAAGTTCTGGGAAGGCAGAGACAAAAGGATCCCGTAGATCATTAGCCAGCTGCTATAACTAGCTGGTTACGGGCTCCAGATTCAAAGAATCTCAAAAAAAAAAAAAAAAGTGCTGTGAGGAGAGACCATGACTGACAACTCTTCTAAAGGACAATAACATTTAATTGGGGCTGGCTTACAGTTTTAGAGTTACAGCTTTCAGTTTAGCCCATTATCAGCATGGCGGCGTGCAGGCAGACGTGGTGCCCGAGAAGAAGCTGAGAGTTCGACATCTGGATTAGCAGGCAGCAAGAAGTGAACTGGTTTGAGTTTCTGAGACCTCAAAGTCCTTCCCCCAAATGACACACCTTCTCCAAGAAGGCCACACTTCCTCCAACAGGGCCACAGCTCCTAATAGTGCCACACCAGTGGCAAACATATGAAGACATGAGTCTATGGGGGCCATTCCTATTCAAACCGCCACGGTATGGGTGGTGAGAATATGGGTTTAGCAGGTTTGAATGAAAACTATCTCCCAGAGGCTCAGGTATTTGAAGACCTGGTCCCCAGTTGGTGGCACTGTTTGGAGAGGCTATGGTGTCTTCAGCAGGTGGAGCTCTGCTGGGCAAGTGTGACACTGGAGGCAGGTTTCAGAGTTTAAACTCTCACTCTATTTCCAGTTGGCTCTGTGTGTGTGTGTGTGTGTGTGTGTATTTGTGCTTGGAGATATGCTCTGGTTGTCATCTGCCACACCTCTCCATCACTTCAGACCCTCCCTTTGGAACCTTAGGCCAAAAATCAACCCTCTCTTCCATTAGTCACATTTGGTCATGGTATCTAATCATGGCAACAGAGAAGAGAGTAAAGGGATTTAGCATAGAAGCCTTAGGACTTGAATTCATGTGTGCTTTGTATGCACTCAATAATAAACAAACAAACAATAACTAGTAGGTAGATAAATAGAAAAATAAATAAAATAAGGTGGAGAGTAACTGTGGAAGACACATAATATTGATCTCAGGCCTATATACACACATACACACACATACACACATACACATACACACATACACACACATATACACATACATACACACACATACACACACACATATACACATACACACATACATATATACACACACACACATACACACACATACACACATACACACACATACACACACATATACACATACACACATACACACATACACATACACACACATACACACACACCATACATGCAGACATGAACATGTAATGCATACACATACACACATATACATAATCTAAGACTCAGATGAGAACGATTAGAAAACTGGTTAGTAGCCAGGTGGTGGTGGCGCACGCCTTTAATCCCAGCACTTGGGAGGCAGAGGCAGGCAGATTTCTGGGTTTGAGGTCAGCCTGGTCTACAGAGTGAGTTCCAGGACAGCCAGGGCTACACAGAGGTCTCAAACCTCCACCCCCCCCAAAAAAAACCTGGTTATTAATATTCTTAGCAAGGAGAGTAGGTTTTAGTGGTAAAACAAGTCAGAAGTATGCTTAGTTAGGGTTTTTATAGCTGCGATAAAACACCATGACCAAAAGCAACTTGGAGAGGAAAGGGTTTATTTCAGCTTACAGCTACATGACATTGTCATCACGGAGGGAAGCCGGGGCAGGAACCTAACCAGGGCAGGAACCTGAGGCAGAGCGGACACACATGGGGAGTGCTGCTTACTGGATGGCTCCTCGCGACGTGGCTCACACACTCGCACACACCACCAGCTCAGAGGTAGTCCTGTCTACAGGGAGCCGGGTTTGTTTGCATCAACTATCAGTCAAGAAAATGTACCACAGGCTTGCCCACAGGCCAATCTGGGAGAGGCATTTTCTCAATTGAGTTTCTTTCTAACACCAGCTTGTGTCAAGATGGCATTAAAAACTAGCCAGCACCACAACAGGCCATGGTCTTCGCACAGGAATTCATATTCTTTTGGTTATTAACTTACGAAAGACTATCAGGCCACAGATACAGAAGAAAATCTATGGAAAACTGACATGTGTGCTGGGCAGTGGTGGCGCACGCCTGTAATCCCAGCACTCTGGGAGGCAGAGGCAGGTGGATTTCTGAGTTCCAGGCCAGCCTGGTCTACAGAGTGAGTTCCAGGATAGCCAGGGCTAAACATAGAAACCCTGTCTCGAAAAAAAACAAAATCCAAAAAACCAAAAAAAAAAAAAAAAAAAAAACCCAAAAAACAAAAACAAACAAAAAAAACCCTGACATGTCTACTCAAATTGGAGTGCTATATGACTACAGCTAAAATAAGGGGTAACAACATAGTTTTAAATATTAAACATGATGCCCTGTGTGCAGGGCATTATCATAATGGAGCTGATTGGTGAGGATGACTCAGGCAAAGGGTGGATATTAGCTCTTCAGACAGTGATGTGCAGATCTCTCCCAGAAAAGAGTCATTTTCCTCCAAGCCCCGTTCCTCAAGGCGTGTGGAAATGTCAATTGTTTCTACAGTTTCCACTCCAAGAAGCTTTTATTCATAATCCCCAGGAATTCACCCCTAACAGACTACAATAAAACGTAAAATTAATGGTGATGACATTTTGGATCTAAATTACTGCCTTCATGCTTTAAATAATTGCCTGCTGTTCCCATGCAAGGGACTTATGGGTTTTTTTTTTTTTTTAATATTTCATTTCTTTCTTTTTCCCCATTTCGTTTCTTATCTGTCATCTCCATGGCATGCCTAGCTCCTTGTCCCTTACAATGGAGTACTGGGTGACTCTCCTTTGCTCCTTCCAACTCTCCTCATAGGGCCCTGAGATCTGCCTCTGATTAAGGCCTTCCTCGATGCCTACTGAACCTCCAGCATGCCAGGCCAGCGCTACCCATTGAGCCACATTCTCTAGCAGGCACTTGCTCTGGTTAACAGAATGAAGGAAAAGGAAACCTCTGAATGAAAACCTTGACACGGTGCTCTGGTGTCCTGGCCTGTTGTCTCCTGGACTCCTGTCCTACAAGGCTGTGAGGGAAGACATAGGGAGAACAGCTCCGGTTGCAGGAAGTGACCTCTGACCTTACCAGTTAAGTGAGGGTACCAGGAATGAAGGCAGTGTCTTTTTAGTCTTCAGGTGGCAGATTTCCTTCAGGGACTTTCTCAGTGCTGCTGAGAATCAAGTCCTTAGTGTTGGCTGCTATAGCGAGCCCTTCCTTTGAGGCCCGTTAAACACTAGTCATGGTATTCATTCAATATTGTGTTTCAGAGAAAGTGGCCTTCAAGGCTGGGCTTGATGGTGTGCCTTTAATCATACACAGCCTTGGGAGGCAGAGGCAGGAGCAGCCAGAACTACATTGACAGAACATCCCCCAAACCCCCAAAAGAGGGAATGAAATGGCTGATAAGCACCGTGGTACACAAGTCTGAAATCTCAGCACTCTGGAAGCTGAGGCCGGAGTCTCTTGAGCCAGGGTTTTACAGCAAGAGCTTGTCCCAGTGTACCGGCTGGTTTTGTGTGTCAACTTGACACAGGCTGGAGTTGTCACAGAGAAAGGAGCTTCAGTTGGGGAAATGCCTCCATGAGATCCAACTGTGGGGCATTTTCTCAATTAGTGATCAAGAGGGGAGTACCCCTTGTGGGTGGTGCCATCCCTGGGCTGGTAGTCTTGGGTTCTACAAGAGAGCAAGCAGGCTGAGCAAGCCAAGGGAAGCAAGCCAGTAAGAAACATCTCTCCATGGCCTCTGCATCAGCTCCTGCTTCCTGACCTGCTTGAGTTTCAGTCCTGACTTCCTTTAGTGATGAACAGCAGCATGGAAGTGTAAGCTGAATAAACCCTTTCCTCCCCAACTTGCTTCTTGGTCATGATGTTTGTGCAGGAAGAGAAACCCTGACTAAGACAAACTGGTACCAGCATAGTGGGGTATTCCTGTGACAACCTGACCATGTTTTGGGGAGGACTGTGGAAGGACTTTGGAACTTTGGGCTAGATGGTCCATTCAGTGTTGAGACCTCTGTGAGATGTTGTGTAGGAGCTTGGAAGATACGGTTGAGAACAGTGCCGAAGATGGAGGTCTGGCTTGTGACATTTCAGAGGGAAGATTAAAGATTCTTATCAGGGCTGTCGTTGTTTTGATTGTGAAGATTCTGTGGTCTTGGTTAGCTGGGGCTGAAGAATCAGCTGTGATTAACAAGATACCAGAATCACTAAAGCAAACCTTTGTGTTACTGGGACTATTGATGCTGGCTAGCTGGAGCTAAGAAATTAGCGGTGATTAAGAAGAGACCAGCATCACTGAGGTGAAATCTTCTGGGAAGTGTTTTCTGAGAGCACAGAGGCTGTGTTCCAGAGATAGCCACAGTTGTACTTAGTGCTGTGGCTGGACTTGGTACTGTGTAAGAGTCACCTAGGTGGTAGTGGTTTTGAAGGCATGAAGGGGTCATGGAGAGCAGCTGAGACTTGGCACTGTGAGAGGCTGCTGAAGGCCATTGGTGAAGGTGCAGCCTCAGTTGCAATTGATGGCCCAAGACTTGAAGGGGTCATGCATAGGAGCTGAGGCTTGTCACCATGAAGAGAGCCTATGAGAGAGACTATAGGTGAAGCCTAGTTACAGCGGAAGATAGCAGTGTTTTGGAGATGCCAGTACCATGAGATGACCACCAAGAACAGCAGCAGCAGTGGAGTACAGGCAACTGGAGCCTAGAAGACAAGGTGTGTGCTACAAAGGGCAGAGCTGGAGAAGTGTCCCAAGCTCTTGGAGGAGCCTCGAAGATTGTGAGTTGGATCCCAGACATTGAACCATTGGAGTTTGAGTTTTGCTTTTGATTGTGACTATGCCCTGATATTTTTTTCCTCCTGAAGGAAGAAAGTATTTTAGTGGAGCCCATAGTTAAGAGACTTTTTTTTTTTTCCGAGACAGGGTTTCTGTGTGTAGCCCCGGCTGTTCTGGAACCCACTCTGTAGACCAGGCTGGCCTCAAACTCAGAAATCTGCCTGCCTCTGCCTCCCAAGTGCTGGGATTAAAGGTGTGCGCCACCATCGCCCGGAGACTTTGATTTTTTTTTTTTTTGGATTTGTTTTTTTCGAGACAGGGTTTCTCTGTATAGCCTTGGCTGTCCTGGAACTCACTTGGTAGACCAGGCTGGCCTCGAACTCTGAAATCCGCCTACCTCTGCCTCCCAGAGTGCTGGGATTACAGGCATGCGCCACCATCGCCCGGCTTTTTATTTTTATTTTTATTTTTTTTGAGACTTTGAATTTTTAAAAGACTTTGAATTTTAAAAGATATTGGATATTTTAAAGGGATTGAACTTTTTTTTTTTTGGTTTTTTGAGACAGGGTTTCTCTGTGTAGTCCTGGCTATCCTGGAACTCACTCTGTAGACCAGGCTGGCCTTGAACTCAGAAATCCACCTGCCTCTGCCTCCCAAGTGCTGGGATTACAGGCATGCGCCACCATGCCTGGCTTTTTATTTTTATTTTTATTTTTTTTGAGACTTTGAATTTTTAAAAGACTTTGAATTTTAAAAGATATTGGATATTTTAAAGGGATTGAACTTTTTTTTTTTTTTTTTTTTGGTTTTTTGAGACAGGGTTTCTCTATGTAGTCCTGGCTATCCTGGAACTCACTCTGTAGACCAGGCTGGCCTCGAACTCAGAAATCCACCTGCCTCTGCCTCCCAAGTGCTGGGATTACAGGCGTGCGCCACCATGCCCGGCTGGGATTGAATATGTAAAAACTATGGGACTTTTAAGGTTATTTAGATCTTGGGGATGAATAAGAAAGTAAGGGTTGAGGCTTAGTAGTGATGTGTTTGTGTGTCAAGTTGACATGGGGTCAATTGTACTGGTTGTTTTTGTGTGTCAACTTGACACAGGCTAGAGCTGTCACAGAGAAAGGAGCTTCGGTAGGGGAAATGCCTCCATGAGATCCAACTGTGGGGCATTTTCTCAATTAGTGATCAAGGTGGGAGGGTCCCTTGTGGGTGGTGCCATCCCTGGGCTGATATTCTTGGGTTCTTTAAAAGAGTAGGCTGAGCAAGCCAGGGAAAGCAAACCAGTAAGAAACATCCCTCCATGGCCTCTGTATCAGCTCCTGCTTCCTAACCGGTTTGAGTTCCAGTCCTGACTTCCTATAGTGATGAACTGCAACGTGGAAGTGTAAGCTCAATAAACCCTTTCCTTCCCAACTTGCTTCTTGGTCATGATGTTTTTGTAGGAATGACTAAGACACCCAGAAGCAGCTATGAGCCCTGGCTTTATACTGTACCAAGATTGTTCACTTTTGCTGATGGTGTGGTGGCAAGTGGGTGTCTGTGGTTGGCCTGTGCCATGTGTTGGAGGGCAGGTCTGTGGGTGGCATGGTGGTCCAGAGGTCTGTCTGTCTTCCTCCTCCTGGATTGATTTTGATTTGATTTCTTTTTTTTTTTTAAAGATTTATTTATTATATGTAAGTACACTGCAGCTGTCTTCAGACACACCAGAAGAGGGCATCAGATCTCTTTAAGGATGGTTGTGAGCCACCATGTGGGTGCTGGGATTTGAACTCATAACCTTTGGAAGAGCAGTCGGTGCTCTTACCCACTGAGCCATCTCTCCAGCCCCTTGATTTGATTTCTATGAATACTAGGACTAAGACAGCTTTGGCTACCATGCCAGGCATCAAGCTAGGATGAATAAAGAACTGCCCTGCTCTGCTCTGGACTGATCTAAGAACACCACCACCACCACCACCTCCACCACCACCACCACCACCACCCCCCCCACCCCCCCCCACCACCTCCACCTCCACCACCACCACCACCACCACCACCACCTCCACCACCACCACCACCACCTCCACCACCACCATCACCACCTCCACCACCACCACCACCACCTCCACCACCACCACCACCACCACCTCCACCACCACCACCACCACCACCTCCACCACCACCTCCACCACCACCACCACCACCACCACCACCACCACCGAGGTGTGTCTGTGCTCATTGCCTAGGGGAGGGTGTTATAGTTTATACTTCATCTTAAAGTACCTTCTTTCTTTTTTTTTTAGATTTTATTTATTTTATATCTATGAATATACTGTAGCTGACTTCAGACACATCAGAAGCGAGCATCAGATCCCATTACAGATGGTTGTGAGCCACCACGTGGTTGCTGGGAATTGAACTCAGGACCTCTAGAAGAGCAGTCAGTGCTTTTAACCACTGAGCCATCTCTCCAGATTAAAGCACTTTCTGAGACTACAGATATGGAAGGTTTGTCTTGGCAATGGTGATGGTGGTCACAGCCCTTAGATGGCATGGCTCTAAATGTTGGCTTGTCATTGGTGGTGATTCTGCATAGAGTCCTCAGCCTTGTGAACCCTGTTTTCCAGGTTCTCTTGACTTGGGCTTTCTCAAACTGTTCCCTTTAGAAAATGTTTTAAAATTGAGATTTATTATTTATAATTGTGTGTGTGTGTGTGTCTGTGTGTCTGTCTGTGTGTCTGTCTGTCTGTCTGCCTGCCTGCCTGCCTATTAGAGTGTGTGCCAGCATTCAGGTGCCTGTGGAAGTCAGAAGAAATCTGGAGTTGCAGAGGATGTGAATGCTGGGTGCTGGGAACTGGACTCCATCCTCTGCAAGAGCAGCAAGGGTTCTTAACAGATGAGCCATCTCTGGAGTCCGCTTTTCCCTTTTTTGAATGATTTTTTGTTTTTTTTTTTGATAGTGGGGAGAGGAAAAAAAGTAATTTTCTTTTTATTGTGCAAAATGTTTTATCTGTTTTCAGCCAATTTTTTCCCCTAAGACAGGGTTTCTCTGTGTAGCCCTGGCTGTCCTGGAACTCATTTTGTAGACCAGGCTGGCCTGGAACTCAGAAATCCACCTGCCTCTGCCTCCCAAGTGCTGGGATTAAATGACCTACTGCCCAGCTCATTTTCTTAAATTTGTGTAGTGTGAATCTCCTCATATCCTATAGAAATAGAAGTCATTTTTGTGTGGGTGAGATGGCTCTGCAGAAAAAGGCATTTGTGGCCAAACCTGATGACCCTGGACCCATAGAGTGGAATGATAGAACTGGCTCTCAGAAATTGTCCTCTGACCTTAATAAATAAGTTACACACACACACACACACACACACACACACACACACACACACACACACACGAGGACATTTCAGATCAATGCTTCAGGCAGGTGGGCAGAGCCATACCTGGTCTACATTCTGACACTGTGGCCTTGCCACTCCTGGGGTTCTGTCTCCTAATCTCAGTTAATTGCCTCAGAAAGAAGGTGAAAGAGACAGCCTTGTGGAGGGAGCAGATGCCAGTTTAGTTTTAACTTTACTGTCAAAAAGCAGAAGAAAATGCTTGATTCAAGGTGACACCAAGGACCAGGATTTTGTTATTATTTTTTTATTTATTTTTTTTGGTTAAATTTAGTGCCTGCCCCAAACACCACGGATAAAATGAGACCAAAATTGTATTTGCTTATTTTGGCTCTTTACTGTTGCTTTATTGGAAATAGCTAAAAGGTTCATTGTGTGAAGTTTCTACCAAGAAAAGGGCTCATGACTTCAGATACAGATATTTGGTTGGACTATTTTGACATTAACTTAGAGAAAGCTGGCATATTTTGCTTTTCTTTTGCGTTTTCAGGGGGTCAGCAAGATGGCTCAGCATAAGAGGAAAACCAATCCACCAACCAACCAACCAATAAACACCCCAAACCAAACAAAACTCCCAAACAACACAAAAGGTGGTTCAGTGGGCAGAGCAGTTGCTATGCAAACCTGGTGACTCAAACTCAGGAACCCAAGTAAAGGTGGAAAGAAACTGTCCTCTGACTTCATGCACACACATACACACACACACACACACACACACACACACACTAATAAATAACTAAATTTAAAATGCACCGAAGCAGTCCATGTAAGCCCGTGTGTAGTAAAGGTGCACTCAGGCCGGCTACCATGGGAGGATTCTGCCTGAGGGGAGCGCTGTGAACCAGGAGGCCTTGCCCAGGGAATCCAAGTCCCCTTCTGTTTTACTGCTCAAATCTAAATGAATGGTTTTGCTAGTAAATAACTGCTTTTTCCCTAGGAGATAACTTGTACTTTAGAAATGCCTTTTGAAAACACTTATGCAGGGGCGGTGGTGGCGCACACCTGTAATCCCAGCACTTGGGAGGCAGAGGCAGGTGGATTTCTGAGTTCGAGGCCACCCTGGTCTACAGAGTGAGTTCCAGGACAGCCAGGGCTACACAGAGAAACCCTGTCTGGAAAAAAACAAATCCAAAAAACCAAAAAAAAAAAAAAAAAAAAAAAAAGAAAGAAAGAAAGAAGAAAAAAGAAAGAAAGAAAACACTTATTTTGCTTAGCAAGTTTATAGCCATTTCAACCAGTGATTCTTTCATTTCTTTTCTGTCTTTTTTTTTTAATTGGTTATTTTATTTATTTACATTTCAAATGTCCTCCTTCTTAGTTTTCCCTCCACAAATCTCCTATCCTATTCCCCCTTCCCCTGCTTCTATGAGGGTGCTCCCCACCTACCTACCCACTCCCACTTCCCCCTCCCTAGCATTCCCCTATACTGGGACATCGAGCCTCCACAGGACCAAGGGCTTCCCCTCCCATTGATGCCAGACAAGACCATCCTCTTCTACATATGCATCTGGAGCCATGTCTTTGGTTGGTGGTTTAGTCCCTGGGAGCTCTGGAAGTTCAGTCAGTTGATATTGTTTCAACAAGTGATTCTTAACCTGTGGGCCACAACCCCTTTGGGGAATCAAATGACCCTTTTACAGGGGTCATATATCAGATATCCTGTACATCAAATATTTATATTACAGTTCATTACAATAGCAAACTACAGTTATGAAGTAGAAACAAAAACATGTGTCACCACTGTCCAGCGTTGGGACCCTTTTTATAGTCAGAATTTTCATTCAAACATTTTTATGGTTGGGATCACCACAACATAAGGAACTGTATTAAACGGTCATTAGGAAGCAGCATTAGGAAGGTTGAGAACCACTGATTTAGATTAGACCTTTCCAACAAAGATGTGTCTTAATCTGCTTCTAGGGCTGTGTTAGACACTATGACCAAAAGTAACTTGGGGAGGAAAACGTTTACTACATCTTACACTTATAGGTAATTGTATCACTAAAGAAAGTCAAGGCAGGAACTCAAGGCAGAACCTAGAGGCAGAACCAAAGGGAGACATTGGAGGAGTGCCGCTGATTGGCCTGCTCCTCAAGGCTTGCTCAGCTTGACCTCTCATTCTGTCCGGGACCACTTGCCCAGGGCGACCGCACCCGCAGTGGGCTGGGCCCTTCCACATCAAATATTAAATCACGAACATGCCCTATAGACAATCTAATGTGGGCATTTTAATCGAGATTACTCCTTCCCAGATGATTCAAGCTGGCAGCAAAATTAACCAGTGCAAGCACTGTTGTTTAGATATTTTTTAAAGAAGAGGCAGATTTCAGCTCTGGCATAGTGGATATTGCGACCATCCGCTCCTATTTTCCCAAAGTAAGGGCATTTTTCAAGACAACCAAGATGTCATTTTGCATCAAAGAAAATGTACATTTTCACAAAAATATTACTAAAATATCTTGTCTATATTCAAATTCCTCCAAACTGTTCTTTACAGATTTTTTTTTTTTTAAATTGGGCTCTAATCAAAGTTCATGTATTATCATTGATTCCCACTTGTTCAACTTTCCTTGGACCTGAGTCCTTAGGGTGTCCCCGCCATTGTCCTCCAGACAGCCTCCACTCCAGACTTGGGTTAGATTTAGGTCAGTTACTTCCAGCTGGTAACTAGTAAGCAATGTCTGACCTGTCCTAGGTCACACTAGAGTGATTCTCTGTTATGGTTCATTCATTACCCCCCTCCCCCGCCTTTTTTTTTTTTTTTTGACTCAGGGGTCTCATTTAGCACAGTTTGACCTTGAACTCCATATGTAGCCTGGAATGACCTTGAATTCTTCATCCTCCTGCCCCCACCTCCTGAGTATTACGATTATAGATGTTCCATCAACATGCCTCGCTGGGACCCTTTTTGTTTTTTGTTTTTTTTTTTTGTTTGTTTTTTTTTTGTTTTGAGACAAGGTTTCTCTGTGTAGCCCTGGCTGGCCTCGAACTCACTCTGTAGATCAGGCTGGCCTCGAACTCAGAAATCTGCCTGCCTCTGCCTCCCAAGTGCTGGGATTAAAGGCATGTGTCACCACTGCCCAGCGTTGGGACCCTTTTTATAGTCAGAATTTTCATTCATACATTATAAACTATCTATATGTTTACGTCTAAGAAAACCCCACATATATGTTTTGTGTATATATATATATATATATATTCCAAAAACTGACACGTTCTGGGTCATTCAATTGTAAAGTATGGTTTTATATAAATAGATTTCATGTTATTTATTTACATGTTTTTTTCTTGGTTTTATGTTTCCATAGAAACCTGCATTGTAAATAGCTTGTTCCCCACAAGGCTTTTCTGGTTCAGTTAAATCCAAAGACTTAATCATTCTGACAGGCATAATTATGTTTTCCTCACTAACTACTAACCTACAGAATTCTGGTAGATGGAGTATTGTTTCAGTGCCAGTTAGAAATTTGAGAGAAGGTGGGACAGAGGAGTTTATACAAGCAGAACTCTTCTGGTAGTGTAAGACCCAAGGTTAACCTGTAAACCCCACCTGTGCAAGGATCAGGCGACTTCCTGGAATGCTGGGTGTTGTAGTTCTTGGGAAGTAACAAGGCTGTAAAGCAAGTGGGACCACTACCAGACAGATGTAAGAACTGGGGAGGTGGAGCATGCTCAGTCCCTGGGAACCTCAGAGATCTGAGATGCAGGAGTGGAGCTGCCCCTCCAGGCCTCCACGGTCTGCTCTGAGACCACCGACTGAGAGAACTACAGGCACTTGGTTGAGAAGGCTCAGTACCTTTCCCTGAAGGTGAGCGGAGCTTTGTTCTGGTTGGGGGCTTCCTGTGTTGGAGCCTCCTGGGAAGAGTGAATCAGTCCACATGATTCAATCAAGTACTTATATGGGTGGATATTTATTTATCAGGGTTAATTAACTGTAGTAGCGACCTTTGTTTCTTAAATGATCTTGAGCCACAAACAGGAAAAGGGAAGCCTCTGAGCCATGAACTACAGATAAGGAATTGAACTCTTGAGGGAGCCAGCAGTGGGGAGCAGCAGGAGGGTGGCAGGAGGGAGAGCCAGGGTCTGTCCCCAGGGCTGGGCACAGCCTGCTGGCTGGAGGACAAGGTTCCTACTCTTGCCCCTCCATTCTCTAGCTGAAATCAGGGTTAGGACTCTCCCTTCTTCCGTGTAACCGGAGAAGTGCAGAGGGCGAGGCACTCTGCTGTTTATTAATTTAGAATGATTAGCAACAGAACTCTGGTGCTTTCCAACTTGTTTCCCCACGATTCCATCTTTGGCATCCTATAAAAGAACAATGTCTTCTCTGTAACTATTTGCTCAACGTTGATCTCTAAGAACCTGCTTGCTCCACATAATGACTTCATCCACACAGATCCCATTTTATCAAAGTATGCAAATGACAAATGTTCAAAGGCTCGCAATGTGCAGGGTGTGGTGGTTCATACCTTAATCCTAGCATTTGGGCCAGCAGATCTCTTGAGTTCAAGGCCATCTTGGTCTATAAAGAGACTTCCAGGACTGCCAGTACTACACAAACAAACCCTGTCTTGAAACAAAACAAAACAACCCCCAAAAAACAAAAAACAAAACCAAAAACCTCCAAACAAAACAAAAGCTTACAATGTACAATGAAAAACATAATACCAACAGCCCACATAATCACACAGAAGTTGCCAGAATCTTCTTTTAGAGGATTAGATTGTTTCCCCAAAGAATAATATTATTAATTCAATTGCAGATGAAGGTTCCTATGGGGTTATCAAGTGGCTCTGGCTAAGGCACAGATGGGTTTCCTTTTTATCAAATTGTTAAAGAGGCCTCTGCAAATGCATTCAAGGTCACTGGTCTGCACAGATGACACTGGGTTGGACATAGTCTGATCCTGTCCCCCCAAAAGCCATTTTGTGAGGTTAGACGTACCACAGGTAACTTGGCTTGGCAGGCTAGCACCAGTTTGCTGGCACTGCAGTGTAGCATGAAAGAGTTTGGGCAGCTTAATAGGTTCTAATGCTGGGGGAACCCTTTACCATCTATTGATTTGGCATAGTACAGACAGCCTGACAGAAACTCTTCAGGACAAGAATGAAGGGGTTGATAATGACAGGAGTCCAGAGAGAAGGAGATGATGAAACGAGATTCATTGAATTTGAGGAGACCTAAGGGAAGAATTATTTTCCATACTTGACACGATACTGCTTTTAAACTTGAAAAATGAGGAAAAGTTTTGAGCTAAATACCTGCAGTTACTACCGAATCATGGTAAGGAGCTCGTACTGCTGGAGGCCAAATACTTTGGGTATGCATTTTTTAAAGGAAGTTTTGTTCAGGTTCTAACACTGAAGATACTTTTCTTTGAAAAATGGGTTTGGCACCTTTAAAGGAGGCACTTGGGTCCTCTGTCTTGCTCTGTCAAAAGTTCCTCTGCACCAGAAAGTTTATTTGTGGAACATGAAATACACACATTTCTATAACTGATGCTATTGAAATCCTTTCCAGTAACCTATTAGCTCCTCTTAGTTGACCAAATAGGTGACTTGAGTATGCAAAATTAAAAGGTAAGATTCTTTCTGATGGACAATATTGTTTTCAAAGTGTTTTGTAAATTTGAACTAGTGAGAATTTCAATTTGAGTGGCATGGTTAAGTAACTTCCAGTAATTGGTGTTTATTAAACTACTGAAGGCAATCACAAATGAGAGAAAAGGAAAGAAAAGATATGATCAGTCTTTTGGTTTGGTTTTTTTTTTTTTTTTTTGAAAAGGGGTTTCTCCATGTAGCCCTGGAATTCCCTCTGTAGACCAGGCTGGCCTCAAACTCACAGAGATTCACTTGCCTCTGCTTGGGTTTAAAGGCATGCACCACTACCGGGACAAAACCTTTTAGAAAGTGAGAGTGCTTCTGGACCCCTCTCCCTTATGGCCTGGGGTCCACAGTTATTCCACAGGCAGGTGTGTGGTTCTGTTCCAGGTGTTCAATGGAAGGTCTCCAGAGTCTTTTCAGCAACTCATGATTTAAGGCAGATATCTTTGGAGCACTTGAATGAGAGTTTGCAGGTGTGCATCCAATGAAAAAACCTGCGCCCGAATTTAGTAATAACTGCACTCTTAGGTTTCGTGAACGCGACATTGCACTGAGTCTGCTGTAACTACAACCCCGCAACTCTGATTAATAGCAGGAAGGAGAGCCATAAAACACGGGGAGGACATTTTATGGAAGTGCTTTTCTGAGTGCCTCTCAAATACCAAACCCACGAGATACTCTGAGATAAAAGGATCTATGGTTGAGAAGGGGTGGGGGCAGCAGTGCTATGTCAGTGCCTGCCTCAACTGTAGTGAGAATTCCGGCAGTAAGAAAACTCAGAACCCTGTAGTTTCTACACTTGTTTGAACAGGAGATGCCATTAAAACCCAGGAGCAAAGGCTGAGAAACGCAGCCTGTAACATTTGGGTGTGTTGTTAGGGTCAGAACGGTTCAAGCTCTGAGTAGGTTTTCTTGGAAATTTCTCAAGAGAGAAGTCGAGCAGAGGGAAATTATTTGGCTGTGTGAGTGGTTTTTAATCTGTGTTTTAAAACTTCCTCAATTCTCATCTTTTTATTTATTTATTTATTTTTTTAAGGTAAATCTTTCTATGTAGCCCAGGCTGTAATCCAACCCTGATTGTTTGGCTCATGGACATATGCCACTGTGCCCTGCTTGTAGATTTATTTTACTTTTTTTTAAAAAAATATTTCAAATATATTGAAAAGTTGAAAGAGTCTCACAGAGAACTATTATATCTCTGTTCCTGGCGTTGACAATTGTTAATTGTTAATCTTTTGCTTGCTCGATGCTTTGTCTCAGTCGTGTCTCAACACCTAGCTTTCTTTCAGTGCTGTTGAGTCCAGTGAAAGCAAGTGAGGAACACGTTATGTGATTCAGGCTTTCTCTGTGTTCGCTGCCAGCCACTAAAGAACACAGGCATTTGTCTACAGAACACAATGTACTATTCAATACCTTACGATAGCAACTAATGTTAGTGACTTCAGGCTGCTGTGGCCAAATAGCCGATAAGACGTTCCTATAAGGAAGAAGGATTTATTTGGCCCCTGTGCCAGGGACGTAGGTCATGTGGCAGGAGGCCTGGTCTTGCTCACACCTGGACAGGTCAGGAAGCCGAGCGGGAAATGGCTGAGTTCAGCTGATTTTTGTATTCAGTGCTGGTCCCAAGCCCATGGGAATAGGTGCTGCCCACATTCAGGATGGGACTCTCCTCCCAAGTTAATTCTGTCTGTAAAAAAACGTTCACACCTTTGGGTGTGTCTCCTTGCTGTCGTAGGTGTTTCTTAATTCAGGTGACTGTGGAGACCAGCTCTCAGACCATCTGCAATTAGGTTAATATTTAAATCCCCCGGGGCTGGTGGGATGGCTCAGCAGTTAAGACACTGGCTGCTTGCTCCTCCATGGTGGCTCACAACCATCTGGAATGGGATCTGATGCCCTCTTCTGGTGTGTCTGAAGACAGCTACAGTGCACTCATCTAAATGAAATAAATAAATCTTAAAATAAAATCCTCCCTGGTTGTCCTATAGCAAGACTTTGTAGTTGCCTTCAAGTCCTTGCATGCCCCAGGCATTGTTTATTTTATCCGATTGGCTCTCGCCTCTTCCGCTCCCTGGGAGACGCTGACTTTGTTTCCCCTCATATGCTTTTTCTTCTTTCTTTACAAATCCTCTTGTGGACTTGGGTGGAGGCAACATCTGCAGGTCTGAATTGTGGTGGGTGTGTGCCGTCCGTTCTGGTTCAGATCGGTTCCTGACCACCTGGTTGTGAATGGCAGAGCCCACGCAGCAGTGCAGCTTGGCAGAGAGTTTGCGAAGCACATAAGTGCTGAAGACACTTGTTTAGGAAACTGTCCCCGATGGCAGAACCTCTGAATGCTCTGAATAATGACTTCCCCAGCTTTTTTGGGGGGGAGGGGCTGTCCTGGAACTTGCTCTGTAGACTAGGCTGGCCTTGAACTCATAGAGATTTGCCTGTTTCTGTCTCCCTAGTGCTGGGATTAAAGGCATACACCGTTACTGCCCTGCAATAATGAATTTCTTGATGACTTTGTCCATGGGCGTACACTGGGCGATGTCTGTGCAGCAATTGACTGCCCATGGCTGAGGCCTTTTTGCTGTGTCATTTCTTCTTTTTTGATCACCTAAGAGCCAAAAGAGTGACACTGACTACTTGGAGAACTCATGGTGACCTTTCCATGTTCTAGAAGTTTCTGTTTTCACATGATGTTAATTTATTTTCTAGCTCATAAATTTCTTAACCCCTAAGCACAGTAGATTCTCCAGTCTCATTGGATCAGCCAAGGGAAGGGTAGTAAATGGATCATTCTATTACTGATGAAGTTACTTAAATATAGCTTAAGAAATGGAAAGGAAGGGCTGGGGAGATGGCTCAGTGGTTAAGAGCACTGACTGCTCTTCTAGAGGTCCTGAGTTCAATTCCCAGCAACCACATGGTGGCTCACAACCATCTGCAATGTGATCTGATGCCCTCTTCTGGTGTGTCTGAAGAGAGTGATAGTATATGTACATAAAATAAATAAACAAATCTTTAAAAAAAGAAAAAAATGGAAAGGAAGATGTGAATGCTAGAGTTTTACCTTAATCTATTTAAGTCAGAATCACTTGGATGAAGGCCATGCAGCCATAGTTTCAAAGGTGATTGACATGAGGTCAGCATTAAGAACTACTGTCCTGGGCCAGGCATGATGGCACAGACCTTTAACCCCAGCACTCAGAAGGCAGAGGCAGGTGGATCTCTGTGAGTTCCAGGCCAGCCTGGTCTACACTATATAGTCAGTTCCAGGACAGTCAAGAGCTACATAGATGCTGCCTAAAAATAAACAAGCAAAACAAAACCCTATAACAACAATGACAACCACAGCAGCAACAACAAATCCACTGCCCTATCTCCTGTAGATCCTTGAGATTTGAAGTTAGATCTAGGTTCACATGTTGTTTATAATATTGTCAACACAAAAAACAGCTATCACTCCAAAGGGAACAAGAGCTTCTCTCAAGTGCCATGCTCTGCTGTGGAGGTGGTCACATGACTAAGAACCGTAGACCAAGGAGCAGTAATAAATCAGTGCCTAAGTTCACAAGGACTACAGGTAGTGCATTACTGCACAGTAGGAACACTGCATGTTTCAGGCAAAGTATGATGGCAGGCTTGGCTTTTGGGTTGGTGGACTCTATTGGTCTGCTGAGAATACATTTTGAGAGTTTTTCTAAGGCTGTCAGGTCAGTTACCTGGGTGATAAATACATGGCTACTAAGAGTGCTGAAGATAGCACAAGGCAGTTTCAGTTCTTGGTGTGCAGCATTGCAGCTCTAGAATTGATCAGTCAGTCTGCAGAAACATTAGTGCTTTTGCAGAGAACTTGAGTTTACCATATCTCTCCTCCCCCATTTTCTTTTCTTTCTTAGATTGCCTTGCTATATAGCTCAGGCTAGTTGCAAATTTGCTATCCTTCTGCCTCAGCCTTAGCACTGACTGGCATTATGCTCATGGTCACTACCTGTAGCTTCTCTCTCTCTCCCCCTTCTCTGTATGTGTGTACACATGTGAGGGTGCATGCATTTGTTTACACATATGTGTGAAGGCCCGAGATTGACAGATTGACACTGAGTCTCCCTCAATGGCATTCTGCCTTATTCTTTTGAGATAAAGTTTCTCACTGAGGGCTGGAGAGATGGCTCAGTGGTTAAGAGCACTGATTGCTCTTCCAAAGGTCCTGAGTTCAAATCCCAGCAACCACATGGTGGCTGACAACCATCTGTAATGAGATCTGATGCCCTCTTCTGGGGTATCTGACAGCTACAGTGTATTTACTTACATATAATAAATAAATAAATCTTTAAAAAAAAAAGTTTCTCACTGAACCTGAGGCTCAGTCATTTGGCTAGACTGGCTGGCCAGTGAGCCCAGAGAGCCTCCTGTCTGTGCTTCCCCGCTGCTGCGATGACAGGTTATCCCCATCCTGGCTTTCTTCAGGACTGAACTCAGGTCCTCATGCTTGCATGGCAGACAGCGTTACCATCTAGAGCCATCTCCCGGGCCCTACACCATCTTAACTGTTCACTTCAGTCAGCTGGGAGGCTGGGAGAATGCTGATGCTTGGGCCCCACTTCATAGTTGGCAGCGAGACTCTGAGATCTCCTCGGGGAGTTAGCATCCTCAGGCAGACTTTGCCCTAGGTTCTGGCGCTTGTTCAATATGAATACTCTGAAGAAGCACTAAGTTGCTTTGTTCTTCTATGTTTTTCCCCATCTGTGGTGTACACATGTGTGTGGGTGAGTACACATGCCCACGCACAGAGCTTGCAGGATTCAGAGGAGAACCCTGGATATTGTCTTTCACTTTCTATTCTATTGAGACAGATCCAAACTGAACCTAAGGCTCGCTGTTTTGCTAGACTGGCTGGCCAGCTAGCTCCCAGTATTTACTCCTCTCCCTTATCCAAGCTAGCATTACAGGCATGAGAGACTAGCTTTTACACTGATGCTGGAGATTTGAACTCAGGTCCTCATGCTTGTAGAGCAAATACGTTTACCCACTAAGCCAGTGTCCATGTTCTATGATAAATATTTTTTTTAAAAAATTATGCTTGTGAGTATTTGCTTTATGTATATGCATCATATGCATTTGGTACCAGAAAAAGCCAGAATAGGGAGTCAGATTCCCTGCAACTAGAGTTACAGATGGTTGTGGGGCACCACGTGGATGCTGGAATTGAATTCAGGTCTCCTGCAAGGTCAGTATGAGCTCTTAACTGCTGAGCCATAACTTCAGCTTCAGTTGTGTCTATTTCTACCTTTTAGATTTATTTTTGAGATTTTATTTATTTTTATTTCATGTGCATGAGTATCTTGTTTGCATATATCTGTGCATCACATTGTATAGTGCCCGTGGAGACCAGAAGAGGGTATTGGATCCTCTGGAACTAGAGATACAGAGAGTCGTTAGCCATCGTGTCGATGCTGAGAACCAAACCCAGGCCCTCTGGAAAAGCAGCCAGTGGTGAGCCATCTCTCTAGCCGTCCTCTATTTCTTTGTCTAACAGATGAGTATGTCATATCTAAGACAAAATGTATGGGTCTGTGCTGTGGGCAAGCGATGACCTCAGAGTAAGGAACAGAGGGAAGTCACCCAGGAAGTGGGCGGGGAGGACTGAGGGAATGAGAAAGGGCTCTGACTCTGAGGATGGGTGGGTGCAGGGAATAGAGTGTAAGAACAGGTTTTCTGTGGCTGGAGAGGTGACTTAGGGCACAAGGCTCACATGTAGTCATACAGTGAGGCAAAACATACACATAAAACAGAAATAAATCTTTACAAAAAGGGGGACCCATTTCCTCTCTCACTCAGAAGTTGGGTAGCATGGTGGTTGCCTGGAGCAGATGTGGGCCTAGTTTGAGGAGAAGACAGACTTTTCTCCTAGTCCAGAAAGGGTTCTGGGGCCCTTGACTTACTGTCCCAGTGTTGGGCTCAGTAGGACAGGTGAACACATGCTGGTGGGTGTGGCCCACATTTGGGAAGAGCATTCCCAAGGGAGAAGGCAGGCCAGTGAATGGCTTTCATTGTCTAGTGAGTAAGGGCCAAGCCACCTTCACAAACCTGAATTATAAGACAGCTGGCAATCATTATGAGGCAATTAAGAATTTCACCAGCCGGTGGTGGTGGTGGTGGCGGCGCCGGCGATGGCGCCAGTGGCGGCGGTGCATGCCTGTAATCATCCCAGCACTCTGGGAGGCAGAGGCAGGCGGATTTCTGAATTCGAGACCAGCCTGGTTTACAGAATTCCAGGACAGCCAGGGCTATATAGAGAAACCCTGTCTCCGGGGGGTGGGGGGGTGGTGGTGGGGAAACAAAAAACAAAAACAAAAACAAATCCAAGAATTTCATCAGCGCTTCCTCCTTAATCCCTCTTTCATTTTGAGGAGGAGACTTTAGCAAAATAGAGGCAGACACGGAATATTAATGAACATTGAAGGATGCTGCAGGCCAGCAGTATAAACAACAGAAATGTTGGTTTCTGGGCACGCTTCATGCTGGAATCAACAGGTGCCCCTAATGTGGCTCAGTAGGCTTCTGCCATAGCTTTTTAGAATGGAGCTGAAGACTTGGGGGAGGACAGGAAAGGTGTGTGAAGCCCAGTGGGGTGGGTAGGGGAGGCAAAGAGGAGAGGTCAGAGAGGGTGAGAGGTCAGACAGGGTGAGACCCCAGGCACCCAGTGACTAGGATGGGAAGACGGTTTCATTATCTCCTTGACATTGCTTCTCCATAAACATCTACTGGCAAGTGTCCCTTAACAGCCGACTCACGCTCTCCTATAGACAGAGTGAAGGTTGGTCCCCAGGCAGCAGGAAAAGCACCGTGCTCCTCTGGGGACTAAGATATAGTCGGTGTGCTCCGTCGGGACTGAGTCTCGCCAAGGGTTGTAGAGAGCGGGTACCATCGTCTTCTGAAGTCAGTCAGGTTTCGAACTCCAGCTTTGCTTCAGAGTTGTGAAAAGTTGGATCAGTAATGTAACTTCTCTGAGCCTTTGCTGCTTTAGCTATAAAATGGACCTGATGATCCCCAGTGCTCCCAGGGACTTTTGAATACTAATGTGGTATAGATTAAAGGTATTCAATAAATGGCTCTCCTGGTCGAAAAGGATGTCGGGCTGGCTTTATGTGTGGGTACAACAGCAGGCACTCTCAAATTTGGCTGCCCACTAGAATTCCTTGGAAAGTCTCCGTCCTGTATCTCAGATCATTCATTCCACATTAGAAATGAGATCAGAAAAATGGGGTTGCAGCCCTGGCTAGGGCTTAGGCTAGGATATAGTTTCAGTGTTTTATGTGACTGATTGGCACTCATTAATACTTCCATCCTCACTAAACGCAGTGCAGGTAGGTCTCAATTCAGAGGCTGTGCCAGAGAGACACATATGTTGTAATCACATGTGTAATTCTCCCCTTGCAGAATGAATGGGACAATAGTTTCATGTTATAAGGTGCTAGTCATAAAACAACAACAACAACAGCAACAAAAAACTTCCCAAACCCCAAAAGCTAATGTGGTAATTCTTAAATTAGAAAAGGTGTTGGGAAATAAGTTCGTGAGCAGAGTGTCAGGTGGTGAAGGAATTTGGTAGAGCCTCGGATCTGAGGTGGGCATCACAGGTTCACCAGGACAGATGGGATATCCACAGTTTATCCAAAGACTCGGGAGAAGGGAACCATGCAGGCAGTCCAGTGTCCCAAGAACATGGCAAAATGACTCTTACTGTAGTGGGAAGGCCAGAGAAAGTAGGCAGGCAAATCTATGAGCAGGTACTAATGAGAAAACTAATATGAGGAAGAGAGGAAAGGATACAGGGTGGAAAGGCTTTGACAGGGATTTGCCATCTCATGAAAGCAGGTACTTTATTTTGAGTGTCCAGTGTTTTGTTTTTGTTTTTGTTTTTGTTTTTTTTTCAAGACAGGGTTTCTCTGTGTAGCCCTGGCTGTCCTGGAACTCACTCTGTAGACCAGACTGGCCTGGAACTCAGAAATCTTCCTGCCTCTGCCTCCCAAGTACTGGGATTAAAGGTGTGCGCCACCACCGCCCAGTGTATTCATTACTAATGCAGCTACAACTCCTCAAGCTAGCATCCCTGCTCCTCCCGTGGGTAGCAGGAAGTGCTCAAAACAGACTGCTCTATCACCAGTGGGCTGAGTCTGTCACTGCCGCAGGGATCTTAAAGGTGAATTCCCGTCTCCCATCTCCTTCGCTCAACTCTTGGCTTTCCCAGAGGGTGGTGATGGGAGGCTGGCTGTGTGTGATTAGTGTGGGCGACAACGCATTAGTTGTCAGGGCCGTGGCAGGGATGCAGGAAATGGGAAGGAAAGAGATGAATGGACCCGATGAACCTGCATGCACCACCCCCTGTGCCCGTGGGGATGCCACGTGAAAAGGTAAACTATGATCAGGAGTGGCTTGGTGAGCAGGCAGAGAGAACGAGAGTAACTAGTTAAGTGAGTTCAGTCTACAATGGCTTCAGATAAGGCTCCTCACTGAAGGGACAAAACCACCACTCTCCTGGGCTGCTCTAGTGCCTGGGTCTCTGTTCTTCCCTGCAGGCCTATCTTTTTTTGTTTGTTTTGTTTTGTTTTGTTCTTTCAAGACAGGGCTTCTCTGTATAGCCCTGGCTGTCCTGGAACTCATTCTGTAGACCAGGCTGGCCTCGAACTCAGAAACCTGCCTGCCTCTGCCTCCCAAGTGCTGGGATTAAAGGCCTGTGCCACCACCGCCCGGCCCTGCAGGTCTATCTTGAGTTGCCACAGCTAACTTTTATTCTGGTTGTATTTCTGTTCCTTTGCATGCAAGTGGGGTATTTAACTGCAGACCCAGTCTTGTTTTAAAGCCTGGATCATTCTGACTCTTTCACTGACTTGATTTTTTCTTTCTCAGGATGCAACATTGTTTCTTTTTTCTCTTTCTTTTTCTTTTCTTTTTTCCTCTGTATCTCTCTGTCTCTCTGTCTCTGTCTCTCTCTCTCTTTTAGAGAATGAGTCTCCTCATGTAGCCTTGACTGGCCTGGAATTCACTTTGTAGACCAGTGTAGATCACATGGCTGATATTGAATCTTGAATATTCAAAAATCCACTTGCGTCTGCCTCCTGGGTGCTGGGACTAAGGGTGTGTGACAGTGCACCCTGCCAAGGACATAATCTTAAATCCCTAAATTATTAATGATGCCACACACACACACACACATATAACTCCAGTGTTAGCAGTTGTATCCAATGATGTAATATATTGATTGAAATCCTCAATGTTCCAAGAGACTAATATTTATGGTTTATACCTTGCTTACCTCTGAAACATATTTGAGATGATTATTAACCCAGGGACGCAGTATAAACATGAATAACTGACATGGCATGGTACTGACTAATCAGAATGCATTGGCATCAGAAATAACCATTATTGGCACTGTTAGAGTCATGGAGCTGAGTCGAGAGACAGACACTGAAGTTACTAGGTTCTTCTGCCTCCTTTCAGTGGGTTGTACAGAGACACATGGAGAGTTCCAAGAAAGAAAATAGTTATTGAAAGAGGTTTGTTTGAGTGTAGAGATATACCTGATCTCATAGTGGCCTGGCTCAAAGAAAGCAAGAAGGGCAAAAGGTGGTGTGAGATCCTCAGGGACATTAACTGGTACCCAGCTCTCCCAAGTTCCTACTCTGGCTTTCCAAGTGTTCCCTTGGATGAAGGAAGCGCAGATAGAATAAGGGCTGCCAGTCTTTTTGCCTTTGTTGCTATTTATGTTAATCTCTGGAATCTTCTCCTGCAGGAATCCACATTTCCCTGCCTCAGTACCCCAGTTCCTACCAGATAAATGACAGCCCTCCTAGATGCGAGGACGTTTATAATGTAGTGTCATTGTGGTGAACTCAGAGAAACATATATCAGTACAAGTTTTGTGAGAATGTTTTTGGAGCCTACCTCCAGGTTCCTGCCCTGACTTCCTTCAGTGATGAACAGTGATGTGGAAATAAACTTTTCCCCAAGTTGTTTTTGGTCATGGCATTTCTTTGCAGCAATAGTAATCCTAACTAGGACAGGAGGGTTCTGGGAATCTTCGTCCAGGTCTCCATGCCTGCTCAGCAGGTTCTCTATAGGCTGAGCCATCTCCCAAGCTCAAGCTTCTCTTTACTTTCTTTTCTCTATATTATCACAACTCAGGTGCTTGTGTACATATTCCTTTGGCTTGCCAAATAATCATATTTCATCAAACTGAAGCGGCCATTGATTACAACTTGGGTTTTTATTTTGTTTCACTGAGAAGGGAAAAAATGTTTTTAATTAACTTATGACATACCAGTGATGACAAGACAAGTCCAACTTCCCATTTGTTAAAATGGAAAAAAAATGTACTTTAGATTATATGGAATATGATAAACAATCCTATTGGTGCCTACATTTCTGTAACTTTAGACTCTTAAATTAATTTCCTGGCTCAAAAAAATCATTACCATCGCCGGGCAGTGGTGGTGCATGCCTTTAATCCCAGCACTTGGGAGGCTGAGGCAGGTGGATTTTCGAGGTCGAGGCCAGCCTGGTTACAGAGTGAGTTCCAGGACATCCAGGACTATACAGAGAAACCCTGTCTCGGAAAAACAAAAACAAAACAAAACAAAACAAATCATTACCATAATCAGAGTTTTGAAAACTACTCAGAGATACAAGTCAGGCATGATCTTGCTTATCTGTAATCTGTATAACTGAAAATGCTGATCTCAGAAACAGTGAGAGCTGGGTGCTTGCCAGAGCCTTTCCCTGTGGTAACCACATTTGTCTTTTTGTTCGTGTCCACAGTGGCCACACTTCCACTCACCTGTTCTTCCTTTTGAGATACTCTAATGCAGCAGGCTCTTGCCGTGTAGCCTGAGGCGGGCCTCAAACTTGATTATCCTGGGATCTCAGGCGTGTACCATCATCACGCCTGGCTCCTTTGCTGTCCCCATGGTTTGTCACTCTTTGCAGTTATTTGTGGTGTGCTTCCGAGGGCCCTGCAGTGAATGGCTGAGTGCACACTGCGGCTTTTGACGGCCTGAATGGTCTTTAGGATTAGGCCCTCGATCATGGCGTCACGTGGCCGTCTTTCCGTCTGGGCCCTCACTCAGGGTTGGTTCAAGCTCAGTTCAGTTCACATCTAATCGTGTTCCCCGTTCTCTTTCCCAAGCCCCTCCCATTTCTGCAGTTTCCTTCCGTAATCAAGCCCTCTTCACTCCTGACCCCTGGTCTGAGCAAGGACCCTTTTCAGTGGGCTCAGCGAGCCATCTGGATTCTCTCACATCAAGGTTTTCTTTCAGTTTACCATTGCTCTGTTTGTAGTCAAAAGCCTGAAAGACAGTGTAGTGTTCAGAACTGTCCTGAACTAATGACCGAGTAAACAGGATACCCCAAGTACCTTAGCCGTGACCCCTCTCTATAGCACATTTCCTCTGTCACAATACTGAGCTAGAAACGGCCCACAGTCCTAGCCTGGGGGTCGTTTCCCCCAGTGCTGGATCTGCTGGTGATAGGAGAGCCGAGCCAGGCCTTCTGGGCGGCTGCTTTTACTTCCTTATTCCAGATTTCTGAAGCCTGGAAGAGAGATTTTACTACCCTCCCAGGAATCAGGAATAGTGCAAGCAATTCCTTTTGAGATTGAAAGCTTTGTGATTCTATATTTTATGATTTACGAATATCATCAATTAGAACCAGTTCATCTGAGCTAAGATAAGGTACAACAAGCCAGATCCTTTTTTAAAAGATTTATTTATTTATTTTATGTATATGAGTCTACTGTAGTGGTACAGGTGGTTGTGACCATGATGTAATTGCTGGGATTTGAACTCAGGACCTTCGGAAGAACAGTCAGACTTTTTACCTGCTGAGCCATCTCACCAGCCTAAGACCAGATCCTTAACAGGAAGATTTATGGGCTTTCTACTTCAGGCCAGTGAAGCAGTTAATGAAATGTTTGCAAGGGAGCAGTTGGAGGCTGGGCCATCTTTGCCTTTGTTGCTGGGAGACTGTGTAGGTGTGGCACTCTCAGCCCGAAGGATAATTTTGGGAGGAGACTTAAATAATTTTGTAGGCAAGCCTGTAGGGCATTTTCTTAAGTAGGGATTGATGGGGGAGGACCCAGCCCATTGAGAGTGGTGCTGCCTCTGAGCTGGTGGGGAGGAAGATGGTAAAGTAACTTAAATGTTTTCAAATCCTATTTTTAATGCTGGCTCATACATGCTTTAATCTTCCTTGTAACCTACCACCCACCAGAGGTAGTGGAAAAGAAAGGACACTGGGAGGAGGGGGTGGGGAAGTGGTCCTGTTTAGAAAGGGTCTTTGGAGCAACTCCCATCTGTGTTGTCTGGAAATCAGCAGTTTAGTTCACAGTTTAGCAGGCAGCGGCAGCTCAATCCACTCGCAAACACCTCACAGATACACCAGCAGTCCAGTTCAGTAGAGTCAGGTTAGCAACAGCGGTGACACAACCTACTAAAGACAGCCAGGCCTCAGCCTTGGCCCGAGTCAGCAGGAGGGACCTGCAGGAACACCAGGAGAAGTTCTCAGCTGCACATCTCTTAGGGAAGTGAAGACATGAGACCCACAAGCGCTGCCCAGCTAGCTGTACCTGCAAGCCAAGCTCTGTCTCTGTCACTCCATGGAGTCCTGTTTATACCTCCAAACATCACACATCCTCCACATGCCTTGCCCCAGCATGTGCGTCCTGAGTCCTTGAAAGTGCCAACAAACTGCAGTACGCCACCAGAAGTTTTTTGGTGTGTGTTGTTAGCAAAGAATCTTTAATTTAGACAAAAAAGGGGGATTTAGGAATAATACAGGAATACCAGGAAAAAGGGTAGATTATTGAATCTACTCTTAGAAATCTTTGTATATTGATACAAAATTAAGGTTGTATTTGATTCCATTGGTGTAGTTCTTTGTATATTAATGCAAAATTAAAGTTATATTTGTTACACTGTTATAGATCTTTGTATATTAATACAGAATTCAAGTTATATTTTGGTTACGACATTATGTATTGACTCTTTTTAAGGTATTGTACCTATGTAATTTTTTGTTTGTTTGTTTGTTTGTTTATTTATTTATTTATTTATTTATTTATTTATTTATTTATTTCCTGAGACAGGGTTTTTCTGTATAGCCCTGGCTGTCCTGGAACTCACTCTGTAGACCAGGCTGGCCTTGAACTCAGAAATCTGCCTGCCTCTGCCTTCCAAGTGCTGGGATTACAGGCGTGTGCCAACACCGCCTGGCTGTAATTCTTAAAAATGCAATGTGAAAGGCTGGAGAGATTGCTCAGTAGTTAAGAGCACTGATTGCTCTTCCAGAGATCCTGAGTTCAATTCCCAGCAACCACATGGTGTAATGGGATCTGATGCCCTCTTCTGGTGTGTCTGAAAAGAGCAACAGTATACTTGCATAAAATAAATAAATCTTTTAAAAAAATGCAATGTGAAGTTCTAGTCTTTTTGAAAACTATTTCAAATTAAGATAAATGCAGGTTAATAGTCAATTAAACTTGTGGTTTTGTTAGGTACTAGTTTAATCACGGATGTTTTTTAAGTTAATCAGACAGTAAATAGCTAGCGACAAACAACATTGCCTATTTATATATGCTGAGATAATTAGATGGTCCTCAAAAACACCAGAAATCTATAGAATATGTCATTTAAAGATATCTTATTCATTTAAGACTTTTTTGACAATGAGATAGGTCAGCTCCTGGCAGCAACTCTATTCTACCTCAAAGGAGACTGAGTATCAAAGAATCTCCTTATGGAGTTTGCTTCAAATGTGGAAGGTGCCTTTGGCCAAGAAACTGCCCTTCTCTCAACTGCTGGCAGCATGCTGTCCAAGCTTGGACAACAGGACAAAGAAAGTCAATTGCTGAACTCTGCCAGGACAAGGTAGAGAAGTTCTTCATATTTCCTGTTTTACAGAAAATGTAGGGCATGTGGGTTTGTGCTACCAGACAGACATAAGAACTGCTAAGGCTGAGCGAGCTCAGACTCTAGGTATCTCAGAGATTTGATATCAGCAGGATTTGAGCTGCTTCCTTCCTGTCTCTGTAGCTGCTCTGGGACATGTAACCGCGACATCCCACCGAGAGGAACCGGGCACTCAGTCACATAGCATAGTACCTAGAGTGCTTCCCCATGTTAATGAGGCATTTTGGTATCCTAAGTCTTCAATGACTTTCTCTTCCTGGGTATTCCTTCCCCCAAGAGGTATATATCCTCTGGTTCATCCCAAATAAAGTACATGCTCCCACATCTACCCTCGATAAAACAATATGAACAAGCAGCGATCATCTCAGAGAGCTGCTTCATTAAGGGTAGGTAGCCTCAGGGAATGCCTTTGCCTAAAAGAGCTGTGCCTAAGACTCCCAAAGAAGGCCTTCCCTGCTCTAGCCCCTCTAGTGCTTGGAACACGCACCCAGTCGGGCCAGATTCTGTTTGTATCTGGGCTGAGGTAGAAACTTAAGGATTCTTTGGAGAGTCAATTGCGTTAGTTGGTGTTTTGTTGGGGCAGACACATGAGGGAGTGGACACAAGTGAAAGGCTAAGGCAAACTCATGAAGGAATGTTTTACTGAAAAGACACAGGAGAAAGGATGTTCTGTTAAACACTTGAAAGGACATGTGGGGAAGGATTGCTTGCTAATGGCACACATGTATAGTTCCACCTTACATGGTATATAGTTGAGCTGCATTTGTTGGGACTCCATAGGGAGAAACAGAGGTCCCCGGTAAGCTAAGGCTTGCCAGAGTTTTATAATAGTAGCCCTAAATAAGATAAGTTCTCTCTTCCTAGGTGGTATTATGGGTTGACAACCAACTTTAGTCATCACAATATCTGACCAATAAGAAGAGCTCTTGTTCTAAACCTCTTGTTAAAAGTAAAACTTGAGACAATTTACATTTATTGGAGCTTATGTGAGCACAGGGTGATTCATGGCTTGGTCAGTGTTTGCAAGCAGTGAAGGTTACTGGGTGGAGGAGATGCAAGCCTTTAATCCCAGTACTTGGGAGGCAGGGGCAGCTGTATCCCTGATTTCAAGGACAGCCTGGTCTACAGAGAGAAACCCTGTCTCATCTCCCACCCCCAAAAGAAAGAAACAGTGAAAGGTCAGGGAGGCCTCTGTGCAGAGCAGGGGTTTCTCTTCATAGATGGCAGCACCTGAGGCAATCCAAGTATCCGGAAATGAGCTCAACCCAGAGTCTTCTTCATCCTCTCGAGGTACCTGCCTGGGCATGAATCGCTCAGCTCTGGCCGGCTACACCCATGTGGGTATCTCTACTAAAAACACTTGTCTCCCTTCCCTGCTCCATCATCTCTGTAATTTCTCCTGCTTCCCCCTAACAGCTGCAGTCAGGCCTGCAGTCTCTTTAGTCTCACCCCCCTGCTCTCTCTCTCTTTCCACTGACAAGAGGAGCTCCAAGCTGCCTGCTTTGTTTACTAATGCTATAAAAAGGCACATGGGTGTGCCAGGATTCTCCTCCCCTCCTGCCTGGGTGAGCCAGTGGGAAGGGACATTTCTCTGTGACTCTTAACATTTCCCTCTTTGACAAGTTTCCTGTTCTACTTGGAGATACTAGAAATTCTTTTTTTTTTTTTAAAAAGATTTATTTATTTATTTTATGTACATGAGTACACTGTAGCTATACTGATGGCTGTGAACCATCATGTGGTTGCTGGGAATTTGAATTCAGGACCTCTGCTTGGCTCCCGCTTGCGTCGGCCTAAAGATTTACTTATTATTATATCCAAGTACACTATAGCTGTCTTCAGACATACTAGAAGAAGGCATCAGATCTCTTTATGGATGTGAGCCACACTGTGGTTGCTGGGATTTGAACTCGGGACCTTTGGAAGAGCAGTCCATGCTCTTAACCGCTGAGCCATCTCTCTAGCCTGATCCTAGAAATTCTTGTCACAAGGCTACTTTATCTACCTCAGCTCAGCTTTCTCTCACTGCCCCGGCTGTTCCAAGAGTTGCCCCCAGGGGTTCTCAACCTACTGGATTGAGATAGAGGTTCCATATACTGCATGTCAAATATTTACATTATTGTTACAGGATATTTGATTATTGTACATAGAAAACCTAATTGTTAGTAAAACAAGAAAGCCTGGGTAGACAGCAGTTAGGTGTGTTCTGAAGAGAAGCAGTTTGGGTGTGCCGCTGAAAGATAGATAGGATCAGTTAAGAGTCCTGAGGAACGGAAAGTTCCGGCCTATTTTAAGGCAAGTTACCTGGGAGAGGTCTTGTAGTTTTTGGTCTATGATCCCAGGCAAAGTCAGCTGGGTGACCTTGAGCTACCACACCAAAAAGGTGAAATGGTTTGGTTCCTAGTGACTTGGCTAGGAGGCCCATCCACCTGGATGGGGATGTGGTGGTTCAGCCTGCCAAGGGTGTGGGGGAGGAGCTAGACATTCTTGTTGGACCTTTGATCCCTCCCCCCCCCCCCCTCAGTTTGGAAGAGCTTTATGGAAGAAACTAGTAACTAACTCCCAGGTAAGAGAGATAGGGATTTTTTTCTTTGAGCATGCAGGAACCACTGAGAAGCAGCTGGCATGACTCAGGTAAAACCGCATTCTGGGATAGAGAGCTAAGAAGCCCTCTGGGGTTTGGAAGAACCCAAGAGAAAGGTAGACTAGCTGGGTAGTTTAAATAGAATGAGATTTCTAAAGAGCTACTAGTATAGCTGTAGAATTCAGGCTTGTAAATAGACATTTTGTATATAGTTTTTTTTATTCGATATATTTTTTATTTACATTTCAAATGATTTCCTCTTTTCTGGTCCCCCACTCCTCAAAAGTCCCATCAGCCCCCTTCCCTCCCCCTGTTTTCCCACCCAAACCTTCCCACTTCCCTGTTCTGGTTTTGCCCTATACTGCTTCACTGAGTCTTTCCAGAACAAGGGGCCACTCCTCCGTTCTTCTTGTACCTCATTTGATGTGTGGATTATGTTTGGGGTATTCCAGTTTTCTAGGCTAACACCCACTTATTAGTGAGTGCATACCATGATTCATCTTTTGAGTCTGGGTTACCTCACTTAGTATGATGTTCTCCAGCTCCATCCATTTGCCTAAGAATTTCATGAATTCATTGTTTCTAATGGCTGAATAGTACTCCATTGTGTGTATATACCACATTTTTTTTTAACATCCACTCTTCTGTTGAGGGATATCTGGGTTCTTTCCAGCTTCTGGCAATTATAAATAGGGCTGCTATGAACATAGTGGAACATGTATCCTTATTACATGCTGGGGAATCTTCTGGGTATATGCCCAGGAGTGGTATAGCAGGATCTTCTGGAAGTGAGGTGCCCAGTTTTCGGAGGAACCGCCAGACTGATTTCCAGAGTGATTGTCAGGTGGATCAATGGAACAGGGTTGAAGATCCAGAAATGAACCCACACACCTATGGCCACTTGATCCTCGACAAAGGGGCGGAAAACATCCAATGGAAAAAAATGGTGTTGGGTCAACTGGAGGTCAGCTTGATCTATCCTTGTCTCCTTGTACTAAGCTCAATTCCAAATGGATCAAGGACCTCCACATAAAGCCAGACACTCTGAAGCTAATAGAAAAGAAACTGGGGAAGACCCTTGAGGACATCGGTATAGGGGGAAAGTTCCTGAACAGAACACCAATAGCTTATGCTCTAAGATCAAGAATTGACAAATGGGACCTCATAAAATTACAAAGTTTCTGTAAGGCAAAGGACACCATCAAAAGGGCAAATCGGCAACCATTTTGTATATAGTTAAGAAAACAAAATTAAGCCTGGCAGTGGTGGCACACGCCTTTAACCCCAGAACTTGGGAGGCAGAGGCAGGTGAATGTCTGAGTTCCAGGCTAGCCTGGTTTACAGAGTGAGTTCCAGGTCAGCAATTGTTATACAGAGAAACCCTGTCTCGAAAAAACAAACAAACAAAAAGAAAGAAAAGAAAACAAAATTACCTCACTGAGCTAGCAGGTTTTTAGCCTCAGTTTATGCTTCCCATGTCTTTATGGGTATAAATTTAAACAGATAAATATTACACATTCCGATTCATAACAGCAGCAAAATTACAGTTATGAAGTAGCAATGAAATAAATTTATGCTTGGAGGTCACCATAACATGAGGGACTGTTGATAAAGGGTTTAGGAAGGTTGAGAACCACTGTTAGGGCCTTGGAACTGCGCCTGCGGTCCTACAGTTGCTGTCTCAGATCCGCCTACCTGTCATACTCTGATCTCTCAGCTTCTGCCTGCTTGCATTCCTTTAGCTTCTGCTCTCAACTCCCTCCTAAAGTTGCCTCCTCTCTCTGGAGCTGTCTGCTCTGTCCCTCCTAGTGCCCTCCTGGGCCTGTGCGTTTTCTGGCCTTACCCTAAGAGTTAGTGGATAAGTCCAGCAGTTTCCTTAAGCCGGTCAGAATCTGTGCAGCCCTGTTCTCTGTCTCTCAGCTTCCTCCTAAGGTTTTTTCTTTCACTGTACAGCTGCCTGCTGTCTCTTCTGTAGGCTTCTTGTCCCTAGGGCTGAGATGGGCTGAGCCCCCCCAGGGCTGAGTCCCCATGAGCCCCACCCCCATGGCTGAGCCCCCTGAACCCCCCCAGGGCTGAGACCCCCTGAGCCCCACCCCCCAGGGCTGAGCCCCTCTGAACCCCCCCAGGGCTGAGACCCCCTGAGCCCCGCCCCCAGGGCTGAGACCCTCTGAGCCCCCCCAGGGCTGAGACCCCCTGAGCCCCGCCCCCAGGGCTGAGATCCCCTGAGCCCCTGCCCAGGGCTGAGACCCCCTGAGTCCCGCTCCCAGGGCTGAGACACCCCCTGAGCCCCGCCCCCAGGGCTGAGACCCCCTGAGCCCCCCCCAGGGCTGAGACCCTCTGAGCCCCCCCAGGACTGAGACCCCCCTGAGCCCCGTCCCCAGGGTTGAGACCCCCTGAGCCCCCCCAGGGCTGAGACCCCCCTGAGCCCCACCCCCAGGGCTGAGACCCCCCTGAGCCCCGCCCCCAGGGCTGAGCCCCCCCTGAGCCCCGTCCCCAGGGCTGAGACCCCCTGAGTCTCGCCCCCAGGGCTGAGCCCCCTGAGCCTCCCCCACCCCCCACCCTCTGAGCTTCTCTAAGCCCAAGCCCATCTGGGCCACCGCTCTGAGTTCTTCTCTTGGAGACTACAGAAATTTCCTCCAGCAGAGTTTCATTCTTCAGCCCTTTCTTCTTCCAGGGACTCAGATTTTATTACTTCAAACATTTTGGCCTCAGTACAGATTAATGGTCCCAAATCGGCACACTTGATTCACAAATTCTCACAAATCCTAACAACTACCACAGCACAAGTAAATGATGCTAAAATCTCATCCGGCTAAGCTTGCTCCATTCTACACCTCCTCAGCTTCCTGCCCTTCAGCATCTGTTGGCTCTGTACACTGCTCAAAAAAAAAAAAAAAAAAAAAAAAAAAAAATCAGGCTGGAGAGATGGCTCAGCCGTTAAGAGCACTGACTGCTCTTCCAAAGGTGCTGAGTTCAAATCCCAGCAGCCACACGGTGGCTCACAACCATCTGTAATGAGATCTGATGCCCTCTTCTGGTGTGTCTGAAGACAGCTACAGTGTACTTATATGTAATAATAAATAAATCTTTTTTTTTGTTTTGTTTTTTGAATTTGGTTTTTTCGAGTCAGGGTTTCTCTGTATAGCCCTGGCTGTCCTGGAACTCACTCTGTAGACCAGGCTGGCCTCGAACTCAGAAATCCGCCTGCCTCTGCCTCCCAGAGTGCTGGGAGGTGTGCGCCACCACCCCCGGCAATAAATAAATCTTAAAAACAATTTCCTAAGACTGTGCTCTAAACTTTATCTCAGGATTTGTAGTTCATTGGCTATGATTTAAAAATATATTTATCTGTAACAGGAGATACAGGGGTTAAGAGTGCTCGTTGCTCTTCCAGAGGTCCAGAGTTTCGTCTCCAGCCATCGCATGGTGGCTCACAACCTTCTTTAATGGAATCTGATTCCCTCTTCTGGTATGCATGAAGACAAAGCACTCATCTACATTAAATAAATAAATGAATAAATAATAAACAAACACATCTGTCACAACACAATAGAAAGCAGTAACAAAAATTGTCTTAAGCCAGGTGGTAGTGGCACACACCTTTGGTCCCAGCACTGGGGAGGCAGAGGCAGGCAGAGTTCTAAAGTTGAGGTCAGCCTAGGCTACAGAGGTAGAGTTCCAGGACATTCAAGGCTACATAAAGAAACCCTGTCCTGGGGGGGGAAATGGCTTAAAACTTATAACAAAGACTTATAATAATAAAAAAAATCTATACATGAGTAATCTTAATTGCTACATTGGGGAGAACCCAAGATGTTGGAGATGCCAGAGTCCTGCAGAGAGAAGCTGCTAACAGAGCGTTACAGTTGTAGCTAACCATCCCATCCCTAGGTCCGCTGTTATTCCGGTAATCCAGGAATACATTTTGGTGCCAGTGGCTTCTTGGACCCAAGATCTTTTCTTGGAAACAGCGCCATTGGCTTGGAAGACTGTGTTGAGCCCCTGTGTCCACCAAGAACTGAGTGGGTTTCTCTTTCACTCCCCCAGTTATCCTGGGTTGGGGGAGGTGGTCAGAAAACCCATCTCCCCTAGTCACTGTCTTCACCCAGGGCTAACACTTGGGTTTGCCATTTGGGGGCACTTTTCCCAAGACCTGGGAATTCCTGCTCCCGGCTTCTATTTCTGAGGGTACACTCTGGCTCAGTGGCCTCTCTCCTTACAGTGTGCACACTGGTCCTTTTCTGTCTCTCTTTTCTGCTTTTTCTAACTATTATAGCCAGGATTCTCTGTAGTTTCCTTCTCTGTCGTTTTCTTTCTTTTTCTCTGTTTCTTCTCCTCCTCTGTCTCCCTGTCTCAGCAAACTGCACTAAATCTCTCTATGGACTTTCTCAACAACCTGCACTAAATCTTTCTACAGACCTTCTCAGCGACCTGCACCAAATCCCTCTAGCCTCTGAAGCTTTTTCCTGATTTCTCTACTAGCCTGGGCTATAAAAGTCATTGTCATAGTAGCTTTATATTCCTTGCCCCTGGAGTCATAGCGTGTATATTGGCAGAGCTGCTCTAGAAAAGCTGCAGGTGACTCATCTGGTCCCTGCTTAACCTTACATACCTTGGTCAAATTCGTGGGCTGCCATGCCCTCGAGACCTGCCAATGGAGTCTGGTGTTGATCCTTCAGGTTCCTCTTACCTTTTGTCTGAGGGGGTAATCTTTTTGGCTTCCTGTATTACAAATAAAACAGTCTCAAAGAGATTAATCAGTCTCTTGAGAAATATGCCCTTAGTGAGAGAGCTACCATGGTATCAGGATAGGTGGTCTCAGGTCCTCTCCTGCTCTACTCTGTGGTCCTCTCTAAATATCAACTGAGCATAATTATTACCATTTTGTAAATTATAAACTATAAGATAGACATAACACCTAGTTTATCATCCTGTCAATTAAACAGAACCCTTTTTATCTGTATTATCTTAAAAGACTGTCAGAATTAACACTTAAGAATTAACAGTGTAAGAATTGACTCATGTATTGGCTTTAAATTTTATGTCACCTGAAAATCATTTATTTAAATCTATATCAACTTTATCAAGATTAAACAGCTTGGGCTGTCTATGACTAACAGTCTTCAACCCCATCAGAAATCTAAGAGTGACCAATATTAACTGAAAATATATAGAAAGCTTAACACAGCTTCTAAGACTTAAACATCATATTCCATGGATTTTTGACATTTTGGTCTAAAGTCCAAACAATATCATCCATTTAAGTCCAAGAACATAGAACAAGATACAAAACAACATCACACCGACAGCCTGACCCTGCCACTGTCAGGCCTCTAGATTCAAGAACACAGAGCAAGGAATATCAACACACAATTTGTTCCTAGAGGGGCCCAATTTCAGGCACCAGGTGCCCCTGTACACACTGCAGGAACCAGATAAACCAGATCTCAACAAAACATGGCTCCCGCCGTTACTGCCTTGCTGTTTACAGATGGAGAAGAGCCTTATTCAGCCTTCTCCAGGGCCTAAAGCTTCCTCTAGACCCCTGTGGTCTCCACTCTAGCATGGCTGCCAGTCGAACTCACCGCACCAGACAGGCTCTCTGAGCCCCAGATGCTTGCAAGCAAAACCAAAATTTTCAGACAGGCTTACAGTCTCAGACTTTCACAAACAGTGAGACAGACAGAAAACAAACCTCTGTACCCGGCCAATGGTCAAACTGTAGACAAAGACACACAAAACAAAGACTGACAAATATTCATCTCCACCGAGACAGACAGAACCAGATCAGAAAACCAGATGGCTGGGAGGGCGTATAAGTTTTCCAATTCAGTAGAACTACCGAGTCCTCTCTGACACCCAGACGGGAATCTTCCAGGTGTCCTTGGAGTTCCCCCAAACCTCCTGGGATATCTCCCAGGGCCGCAGCCTGTGGTCTTCCGAGCATGTCTGCTGACCAAGGTCCTCTGGTCCTCACGGTCCAAGAGAACAGCTGTACACCAAAAGTGCGCATCTCCTAAGATTTAAATTCAGAAAACAGAACAGGACAGACACTCAGGACACTCAGAACAAAGACATCGGCCGGCACACACACATTCCAGAGGGGATCCCCTACCTCCAAGTCAGTTCTCGTGTGTGAAGGGTAGTCACACTTCCCGGCCCATACACCAGTGTAAGACCTAAAAAAACAAGGGCACCCCAGTGCCCCATGCCTCGGAAGGTGACATCTCAATCACTCGAGAGAAACGGTCTTGATGCAACAGCAAGAGGATTTTTATTCCAGGGGCTCTGGGGTCCACAGTCGTACACTGCACAGGGGTAGAGGACTGTGGAACCCCGAGTGCAGAATCAGGACAGTTTTTATGGGTTTGCAACAAAGCCTGAGAATCACAAACCAGTCATTCCTTAACATTGAGAGCCCATGTAGTGTGAGCCAATCGATTTGTACCACTCCATAGTTTTTAGGCCAATCAATTTAGATTATCTGAGCCCTAGATCCGTGGACCAATTAGTTTAAGCAGCTAATTAGCTCATTTCCTTACGGGGCCAGGATCATGTATGTACTCAAGGTCCTTTTGCCTAGCTCCTAACAAAGGGCAGGCTCTGGAATGCGACCTTTCCCTAGTTTCTAACAAAGAGCGGACTCAAGGAATTTGAGGTGTTTGGGGCTCCTTAGAAGGCTGGAGTTAGAGCTTCTTTGGAGTGAGATAGCATTTTAAACTTCTGACTTCTTGGGGTCATTTGAGAATTAGATACTGGGAATTTTTAGGCTGTAATTCCCATCCTTTCATAATCCCAGAACACAGAGTATGTGGTCAGCTTGACCCTGCTCTGAGTCAAGCTATTTTCTATGTCAGTATTTCAGCAACAATAGGAAATGACTGGCATGCATGGAACAAAATGGCTACAGCTATGCTGGGGGAGCAAGCAGGCTTCAGTAGTCCCCAGCTGGCTAAGGAGACAGGACTGGTTGTACAAACAGCATAGGTGTGAAGGAGGATTTCATTGGTTCACAGGTTCACAGAAATGTCCTGGAGAAGTCTGTGTGCTCCAAGCTCTGCATCTGAACTTCAGCTTTCACAGTTGTGCCCCACATCCTTTCAAGGTTTCCCTTCCAGTTAGCTGTTGCATCCTACCATCCCAAACTTTTAAGATTTATTTATTTATTATATGTAAATACACTCTACCTGTCTTCAGACACATCAGAAGAGGGCATCAGATCTCATTACAGATGGTTGTGAGCCACCATGTGGTTGCTGGGATTTGAACTCAGAACCTTCGGAAGAGCAGTCAGTGCTCTTAACCGCTGAGCCATCTCTCCAGCCCATAAATAAATCTTAAAAAAAAAAAAAGACTTAGTAAGATTAGCATAGCTTGTCCTTCCTGCTCTCAGAGTCTGTAGAGAGGAGCATAGTGTGCTGGCTGAGAGTGTGGAGTCCAGGTTCAAGTCTTTATTCTGACACTGAAGACAGGGTCACGTGAGGGTAAAACGCGGTGACGCAGGAAAAGCACTGTGTGTGCTTCCTGCGGCAGAAATACAATGACTGCCAACTGTCTTAGTTTTTAAATACTCTCTAGTCATTCATTAAATCTTTTGTTCTAGTTCTCACCAGCAGCGGGGTCTGTGCCTTGAAGCTGACTATATTCTCCCTGATTTTGTGTTCTCTGACAATCTGCAGACAAAACCTCCACCCGGGGGAGTCACAGGGTGGAAGAGAAAAAGCAGTCTGAGATCCTGTGCTTTATGTAGGACAGACACCCCCGGTCTAGCATGTCTGCCCTACATAAAGCAAAGTCTCCTCTGCTTCCAGGAAGTCTAGATGCTCTGCCAACCACAGTAAACAACAACAGTAACAACAGCGCAAAAGTTTGCATCCTGAGACAGATCAGAAGGGTCCCTGACTGATCCCTGCTTTCCAAGTTTAGAAATAAGAGTGTTTCCTATAAACTTGGGCTTCACCCTTGGTTTTCACTATTTGATGTCTGGATCTGTCGCTGAGCTTTGGGACTGTAAGTCATAGGAGTGAGTCCCATTTTCTTACCACCAGTGGACCGGTGAGAACTTTGTAATTTATGTAAGACTGACTGTTTTTCTTTATATCTTTGTTACAGCGGTGTCTCTTATCTGTGATCTTGCGTTATCGGAGATCTGTGGCTTTAGTTACTCACTGAAATTACTGTGAAAAAATTCCAGGCATTAAAAAAAACAAAACACTCTGTAAGTTTCCAAATGCTGGTGTTCTGGGTGAGATGAAATCATGTGCTGTCCTACTCTGTCCTCCCTGGGGTGCACATCACCCTTTGCTCAGCATATCACATGCATTGATCATCTTAGTTATCAGATGGCCCTTACATAGCTGTCTACTGCTGTGTCACAATGCCCTGACCTTCATCATGCCCCGGCATTAAGCTAGTATTGGACCGGCTGTCATAAGGCACTGAACACAGATCAGTGCGGTGTTGTGAGACACAGAACTTGTTCACACACCTACAGATGCTGTCATACTTACTCTTTTTAAATTAGCTGTTTTTTTAATTTTTTACTATTCCTGCTTTTTAGGTTAGGCTTCATTCATGGGTACACGTGTAAAGAAAAAAACAGCATATATGGGGTTTAGTACTGTTGTGGTTTGGACAGGAAATGTCTCCCCCAGGCTCGTGTGTTTGAACATTTGTTCCCAAGCTGGGAAGTTGGATAGTCCTCAGGAAGTGGACCGGGGTTGGGCTTTGAAGGTTGCCCTTGCTTCCTGTTCTGGCCTGCTCTCTCTCTTCCTGCCTGCTGGGCTGTGAGCAAGCAGATTCCACAGGCCGCTCTAGACTAACTCACCTTCTGGTCGTGATGGACTATGACCCTCTGAATCCTGAGCCAGAATAAATGCTTCTTCCCTTAAGTGGCTCTGCTTAGGTGTGTTATAGGAAGACAAGTGGTTACTCTAGACCTGAACCAAGCTCTCAGGCACAAACGGGAAGTTTTGAGACATGTCCCTTTTAGGGCATGACTATAGTTTTGTGACGTAAGAGGGAGGGAAGGCTTCAGAAATAGCTGAGATGTGGATTTTATTTTAGTTAATATGCAGAATTATAGATTTCAAACATATATATCATGGTTGTTTGCAGTTTTTCATACCCTGCCTCCCACTACATTTTTGTTTGTTTGTTCTGTTTTAAACCTGGCTAGCCAGTCTTTCTAAAATGGGATTCCCTTGCTGTCTTTGGAGGTCACCCTCTCCTCTCCTCTCCTCTCCTCTCCTCTCCTCTCCTCTCCTCTCCTCTCCTCTCCTCTCCTCTCCTCTCCTCTCCTCTCCTCTCCTCTCCTCCCCCCTCCCCTCCCCTCCCCTCCACCTTCCCTCCCCTCCCCCTCCCTTCCCCTCCCCTCCCCCTCCCCTTCCCTCCCCCTCCCCTCTCCTCCCCTCTCCTCCCCTCCCCTCCCCTCCAGCTCCCTTCCTCTCCCCTCCCCTCCCCCTCCCTTCCCCTCCCCTCCCCTCTCCTCTCCTCTCCCCTCCCCCCTCCCCTCCCTTCCACCCCACCTCCCCTCCCCTCCCCTCCCCTCTCCTCTCCTCTCCTCTTCTTTCTTCATTCTTTCTCTTTCTTTTTTAAAAGATTTATTTATTTAATGTGTATGAGTACACTGAAGCTGTACAGATGGTTGTGAGCCTTCATGTGGTTGCAGAGAATTGAATTTAGGACCTCTGCTTGCTCTGGTCAACCCCGCTCACTCCAGTTAACCTTGCTCACTCACTCAGGCCCAAAGATTTATTATTGTAAATAAGTACACTGTAGCTGTCTTCAGACACCAGAAGAGGGCACCAGATCTCTTTACAAATGGTTGTGAGCCACCATGTGGTTGCTGGGATTTGAACTCAGTACCTTCGGAAGAGCAGTCAGTGCTCTCCAGCCCCATCCTTCTCTTTATGAGATAAAATCTTTCTGTGTAGCCCTGGCTGTCCTGAAACTTGTTCTGTAGACCAAACTGGCCTTGAACTCAGAGATCCACTGGCCTCCCAAAGTACTGGAATTAAAAGCATGAGTTTTATCCACTGACCTCTCTTTCACTTTCATTTTTTGTTTTGTTTTGTTTTTTGAGACAGGGTTTCTCTGTGTAGCCCTGGCTGTCCTGGAACTCACTCTGTAGACCAGGCTGGCCTCAAACTCAAATCCACCTGCCTCTGCCTCCCAAGTACTGGGATTAAAGGCGTGCTCCTTCTCCTCCTCCCTCTCCCTCTCCCTCTCCCTCTCCCTCTCTCTCTCCCTCTCCTTCTTCTTCTCCTTCTCTTCCTCCTCCTCCTCCTTTTTTTTTTTTTTTTTTTTTTGGTTTTTTTGAGACAGGGTTTTTCTGTGTAGCCCTGGCTGTCCTGAAACTCACTCTGTAGACCAGGCTGACTTCAAACTCAGAAATCCGCCTGCCTCTGCCACCCAAGTGCTAGGATTATTTGTGTGTACTTCTATGCAATTTTATCACAAGCGTGATTGTTTTTTCTTGGTGAACATTACTCTACCCAGGACACAAACTACCCTGTCACTTGTAAATGCCACCATGATGTTCTCACTTTGAAGCCACTCTCTCTATAACCTAGAAACTGAGTAAATATTCTTTGTTACAATATAATTTTTATTTTACGAATGTTTTAAAATAGATTTTATAGCATGTAAATGTTTTTTGGGGGGTGGGTGGGTGGGATAGTGGTAGGGATTGAATTTAGGGCCTTGCTCATCTAGGCAAACACTGCACCGATGAGCTACACCCATAGCCCTTGGCTTTTTGAGTGTTTTATTTATCTTTCTCAGGCTGGTCTTGAACTCACTATGTACCCAGATGTGGGTCCAACTGACTCTCAGTCCTGTTTCCATCCCTGAGTAATTGGAACCGTCAGTGTGCACCACCATTCCCAGCTTGCAGTAAGCAAACTCTTGAGACTGGCTCTTTTCATTTAGCACAATGAACAATGCATTTAAGGCAAGAGAAATCAAATTGTGTCTTGGTATTGGGTAATGATGGTGATTTGCTAGTACTTCACAGAGAGGCCAGTGGTGAATGCCTTCCAGACCAGAGTTCTCAAGACTTGATATGAATGTTAATTATCTAAAGATCCTGTTGAGATGCAGAATTGGATTATGTGGTCTAGGCTGGGCTCTCAGAAGCCTGTCCTGCCTCTCAGAAGCCTGAGCAATGTGAACAGCGAGGGTGGTGTATGGCTTCACCCACATGCTCAGAGAAGGTTCTTCTGACTTCCTTGAGTTCCAGCTATGAGAAAGAGAAAAGAGGACACGAAGGGCAAATTCTTTACGAGACTAAGACCAGAAATTACACAGACAGCTTCTAAGTAGCAACAGTTTAGCAACAATGTTTCCATTTGATGAAGGTGTAAAGGCCATGCACACCGCTGTAAACCATGCTTTAAACCTCAACCTTTGATCTTTTCTAACCCAGAGATCTTTCTCTGGATGCTGGTCAGTAGCTTGATCCACAGCTTCTTCCAGTGAGCCCCTGGAGCACAAGGGGGAACTATGGATTTTCTGTAGCCAGGCTTTTGTCAGGCTGTTGTATTTGTTTCCTCTTATCACATCTGTAAAAGTCCCATCTGTGCCTCCTGCTGTGCACATTCTGGTAAATACCCACACACCAGCCCGCTCTTCCCTTTCCATTCAGTGTTCCACAAATTACATGGAGATTCCAATACTCTGTTGTAAAATAGGTTTGCGTTGTGTACTTTTGCCCAGATATAGGCTAATGTGAGTGTTCTGGTCATTTATACAAAACGCTCTGTGGGTTATGCTTAAATGTTTGTTAAATTAGGTTAATAGGTACATTTTTGACTTAAGATATTTCCAACTTGCTGTGGGGTTTATTGGGAATGTAACACTATGGTTAGCGGGGGTGGGGGGTGGGGGGGTGGTGGTGGGGTGGGGGGAGGAGGTTTATAGTCTCTTTGTTTACTTCTCAACAGACAGAATTTGGTCATGTGATCATGCCCAGTGGCAAGGGAGGCTACAAAATGGAGGCAATAGATAACTTGTGAGGACTTTAAAGGGAAGATGGGGAAACAGCTACTAGGGATCTGTTAGTAGTCATCCCAATGTGTCCAAGTGTGTGTGTACTTTCTTGGGAGCACAGCAGTGGCACTGAATTTAGGACACTAAATGTTAGGCAAACACCCCACTACTGAGTGACAGCCCTGCTTTTTAATTTTTTAAAAAAGATTTATATATTTATTCTTTCTTCTTCTTCTTCTTCTTCTTCTTCTTCTTCTTCTTCTTCTTCTTCTTCTTCTTCTTCTTCTTCTTCTTCCTCCTCCTCCTCCTCCTCCTCCTCCTCCTCCTCCTCCTCCTCCTCCTCCTCCTCCTCTTCCTCCTTCTTTTCCGAGACATGATTTCTCTGTATAGCCCTGGCTGTCCTGGAACTCACTCTGTAGACCAGGCTAGCCTCGAACTCAGAAATCTGCCTGCCTAAATTTGTGGTTTCTTAAAGACTGCTCACCAGACAGTGTCCTAAGCAAACATAGCAACTCTCTGGAACCTCTCAAACCTGTTATGCTGATTAGTAACCGAGGAATCATCAACTGAGGCAAGTGGGGTTGCTCTAGACTCTGATCCAGGCTGCCATAGCTCTCTACAGCTCTGTGGGTCTTAGTGGCACTGGGATACAATAATAATAATAATAATAATAATAAATGCTGTCTGATGTATTTCTTTAATTACCTCCTTGCTTTATTTACCTAATAGATTTTGCCACTGAGTTAAGCGCCACTTACATATATGAAAGTGTAATGCCTTATAAATTCTCTACTCTGTGATGGTTAATCTTGCCAACTTGGTGAGGTTTATGATCACATAGGAGACAAACATCTGGGTGTGTTGTGAGAGCATTTCTAGACAGGTTTAACTGGAGAGGGAAGACCCACCCTGGATGGGGGGAGGCCTGGGGTCCTGGATTGCAGAACACAGAGCTCATTCATTCCCTCTGCTTCCTGTGTGAACACACTCCCAACCCGTGTTCCTGTCACGCCTTTCCCACCAGATGGGCCACACCCACCAACCGCCAGCCTACATTAACCCTTCCTTGAGCTGTTTATGTTACAGTAGTAACAAAGTAACTGATACAGTCAACATTTAGGAAAATGAGTGCCTTTGTTTTTACCTCTTCTCTCTGGTCTGTGCTTTCCTTAAGAGGCATGCTGGTTAGTTAATGGAGGGAGTGCCCTGGTCAAGTGACAGTCTGAGAGGGGCTTAATCCCTAGAAGCCTTTTTTTAAAAAAAAAAAGATTTATTTATTTATTTTATGTATATGAGTACACTGCAGCTGTCTTCAGACACACCAGAAAAGGGCATCGTACCCCATTACAGATGGTTGTGAGCCATCATGTGGTTGCTGGGAATTGAACTCGGGACCTCTGGAAGAGCAGTCAGTGCTCTTAACTGCTGGATCATCTCTCTCCAGCCCCTTCTTCTGTTCTCTGTGCTCAGTTGCCCTCTTCTTGCCTGTGAGGCAGGGTTCTCTCTTTGGAGTCTTCTGTGTTGACAGAAGCTTGGAACCTTATCACACCAAAGAAATATAGTGTAAAGAAGGACCTTCCACTGTGGTCCTGATGCAGCCACTGGTCACTGTTATCACTAAGGAGGCATATCTAGATAGCGCTGGTTCCGAGGAACAACTGATTTAAAGCCAGACAACAATCAAGGAAAACAAAAAGAATATTCAAATGGAATGCCAAGAAATGCATTTGACACTGAGTCCTTTGATGTCCCAGGGCTCATAAATTCCAGTCCGAGGAGCATCTTTTAGCAGAACTGTGTTTTACAGAGTAGAGGACCTTGCTGCTCTTCCCCATGGCAATCAATGAGAGAGGGGATGACACGGTCACCGCATTACTCTCTCTGGGACTAGCACAAGGGAAATAGTGTGCTTAGTGTCAGACCTGTAGCCCCAGGGTAAGAGGGTAAGACTTTCTCGGCCTCAGTTTTTTTTGGCTGTGCAATGGGGACAATAATTTCTGCCTCACACTGTGGTTATGACTAATAATGGAGGACGTGTGAAAATGCTTAGATCGGTGGCTGGCATATGGCACAGGTGCTCGACTTGATTCTTTTCTCATCGCAGACCTTCAGTGGGGCTTAGCACATTTAGGACACAGTCAATCTCCCTCTTGACAACATCTCTGTTATTTGTTAAGCTGTTCCAATAGCCCAGTCAATGTACTAAGAGTTATGGTTCCCTGGTCAATCGACCTATCGTTATTAAATTGCTTTGGCTCTGCCACTCGCTGCAGTTGTCATTCTGCAATGTATTGATTTACGGTTTTCTCCAGACTCTTCTCTCATAGATGTTGATACTAGTCTGGAGCACTAGATGGAGCCATTTTACTGTCAATGACTTCCACAGACACCCTGCTCTCAAGGTGTCTGTGGAAGTCAGAATGCCAGGCATGCATCAGCATAAGAAGCATAAGAAGTCATCTACTCCAGAACACCACCCTCACATTCTCTACCGCTTTCATTTATACTGGGGAGAACGCAGTGCTTCAAAATCACCCAGAAAGCTTACGTAATTGATTTAGTTCTAGAATAAAAGAGAGCATGGAAAATTTGGAGTAGGTTCAATAGGAAGCCACACATTTGCCTGAACTTGGACAATGAAAGGCATGAGGAAAAAACCCCCCAAAAACAAAAAACAAATCATCATGAATACTAGATGCTTCAAAGACAGGCAGGCAGTGACTCTGTGGACTCTGGCAGGGAAGGTTTTCTAGGGAAGTGGATGGGCAGTTATTACTCTCTACCACAGAAGAGAACACAGATAGACTTGTATGACCACATGAAAGGTTGTCGGTTGTAAGAGCTTCTAGAATCAAGAGTATGTAATATAATAAGGAAAATTATAAGAGAAGATTTCATGTTAATATTATGCAAGGCTTCAGCATGTCTAGTGTGGATTAGTTCCCATTCAAACAGGAGACAGGAGTGCTTTCTTTTATTATGATATGTATTTTAAACTTGACATGGCATAAGCTGTGACAGTAATCTTGAGGCTCAGTAGCACAGGCTAGGACTGGATCTGACTCACCAAGCTCAACAGTGCTTTTGAAAGTTATTGCGCAGGCAGCCGGGTGGTGATGGTGCATGCCTGTAATCCCAGCACTCGGGGATTACAGAGTTCTGGGATTTCTGAGTTCGAGGCCAGCCTGGTCTACAGAGTGAGCTCCAGGACATCCAGGGCTATATAGAGAAACCCTGTCTTGAAAAAACCAAAAAAAAAGTTATTGCATATTTTTATAATATTAGGGATCCAGAGGAAACCCTAGCATTTTTGATTGGCTTCTGACAAGGCTTGTGCTGGTGCTGGGATATAGCTTGGTGGTAGAGTGCTTGTCTGAAAGGTCTCCATACAGGCTAGGCTAGAGGGAAGAAATGACCGCAGACCTCTTTCTTAACATTTATTTTTTGAGCTTCTCTTTAATTCCCCATAATCTTTTAGAGTGTGGGTTTGCTCTAGTGATCCTTATTTACTCCTGTAATATCTGATAGATGAATAAGGTGAAGGGAGGTAGATTAGCTCACACTGTTACATGTTCATGATTGCATACCAAGTCTACAGGACAGTACAAGATTTCACCTTTTCCCCAGAGTCATCCATCTTGTCTTGTGAGTCTACCTTGGACTGGTCTCCTAATTCCTTCCTGTCCTTTAGAACCATCCATCGGCCCTGGGTCTCAGCTTCTCCTGGAGGATCCACATGCGGCCTTTCCGGTTACTCTTGGCTCTGATGGATCTATATGGCTTAGAGGGTTCAAGTGAACACTCACCTTTCCAAGGTGAGCCTCAGGGGAGACTACAGAACCTGGACTAACGCCTTTATTACAACCTTGTAATCGCCTTTATTACAACCTTGTAATCGACTAAGAAACAGAGATCTTAACTAAGTCCTAGCCCCAGGACACTAGAAAACCAGTGTTTTCTAGTGCTGCTGACTGTTCCAGACCAAGCCTTAGGCCATTACATCTTCCCTCTGGGCCTGTGCATGCACAAATTGCTGGTTGCACCTGAATGTTTGTGCTCCACTGCTCTGATACTGAACAGATTGTTGGGTGGACATAAAGCAACTCTGAGGCATAGCCGGTTCTCCAGCATTCTCCTGCAGCATAATATTAGAGCCATCGTCTCTAGGACTTTGAGAAGGATCTTGTATGTGGCTTCTAAATGACTCCATGTGATTCCTAACTCCTGGTAATCACACCCTGGTGTAATCTCCTCTCACTGAGTGTGGAACAGACCAAGTGACTTGTGTATGACCAGTAGATTATGACAAGGGTGATGGGGACATCAATACCATATTTGGTTATCAAATATGGGTCCTACATATTGTCCTGGGACCTCCATATTGTTTGCTTTTCCCAGCTCACTTGGGGCGTGTGGGCAAAGTACCCGGCGATGAAGAGGACAGCCTTGGGCCAACAGCCTGGATGGAACCGTTGTATGCCAACAGCACTGAGGTAGAAGGAGATCCTTTCCATGGTGAACCTCAGGTGGGCCTACAGACCCTGGACCCACATCTTCCTTCCTTGTAATAGACTACGAAATAGGGGACTTAACTAAGTCCTAGTTGCCCCGTAGGAACCAGGACACTGTTTCTTTTTTGTTGTTGTTGTTGTTTGCTGTCATTATTTCTTTTTTGTTTTTTTGTTTGTTTATTTGAGACAGGATTTCTCTGTGTAGCCCTGGCTGTCCTGGGACACACTCTGTGGACCAGGCTGGCCTTGAACTCACAGAGTCTGCTTCTGCCTCCCTGAGTGCTGGGATTAAAGGTGTGTGTCACCAATGCCCCACACACTGTTTTTAGTGGCTGGAATTGAGATCATTACTCTATGGGCAAATACAGCGGTTCCTCTCGCCACTGTCCTGCTTCTCTCATTCTTGTGGGTTTTCCTGGGGAGACCTTTATTTTAAAAAGACCTCACCTTCCTGCATAATCTTTCCTCATAGCCACAGCCTGAGGTCCCACCGCCATGTTCCCTTCCCGGCAGAGGGTGAAGTTGCATCCTCCAGTGCCAGCTCTCTCTCCTCATGGCCATCAGTTCAGGATGACTAAGTCCCTCTGTTCCCTGAGGTCCCTGTCATTTCACCTTTGCCAAGTGGTTTTCCCACGTTGGTCCAGGATCGCAGTCTCTCTCACTGTCTTCTCCCCCGAGGCAGCATGTCACATGCACTTTCATGAGTGGATGTGACTCAGGCGTTGCTGTTAGGAGACCGCTGTGGCATGTGATCATCTGTTCCTTTATAGGTGCTCACGGAATTACAACGTGCAGAACTCTATCTCAAGCAGGTCTGAAGAGACAGGAGGAAGCCTGAGTTATAGCTGATAGAAAACAGCGTCACATTGGCGTCTACTTTGCTTTTCCAGACACTGACAGCATTTTAATCAGCAGATGGATCATTATGGTACAGTTTTGGTGCTACCTGAATGGACTACTGGTGGTTTGGATTGGGGCAAGCTGGCTTTTCTCACACATCTTTAGCTTACTCATTCGTAAAATAAGAATATTTAGCCTGTAGGACTTGTGGTAGATTAATGGTAGCTAAAAAAAGTTTTTTTTTCATTTTCTTTTGGACATGTTTTTTTTTGGCACCTCTCCTATCAAGAGGCAAAGTCCATGGCTGTTCCTTAAATCTTGGGTACATGAATTGCTTGGCTGGTAAAGGAAGGTGGACTAAAGTGGGAACACTCTGTGGAGCCTACGGATAATGTTGGAAGGCCATAGAAGAAGTGCCAGGTGAAACATGGAAGGCCAGGGTCACTGGGAAATATGATCCCAGTTCATATTTCAGTCTAATTTTTTGTGCTATTTATAGTAAACCATGAATAGAAAGTTTAAGTTTAAAAAAGAAAAGCTTGTGGTGTTCAAGCACATTTTAAAAAGGCACTATCCAGGAATTTTAAGATAAAAGTGAGCCCATAGTCCCTGTGAGAGCTACACCCCACCTAAGATGTGTTTTGGTGCGCCTGTCTGTGTCTGGTAGGAGGTTTAAATGCCGTAATTCACAGGATCCAGACTCAGCACGAAATCTGATTGATTTTGCATATTGGTCATGGAATGTTAGTGGAAGCCAGGCAAGAAAAGCCAAACCAAAGTTAATACTTAGTTGAATCACTTTGTTAGAAAATTATAAGAAAATGCTCATTGAATTTCCCTCATCATTAGGAAGAAAAAGATATAATGAAAATTGACAATAAAGATACCGAGAGCGAATTCTCAATTTCAATTTGCCTTGCTGAATGACACCTCTTAGATATTTTATGAAAGGTAAATTACATTTGAAATGGAAATCTTTTAAATGGGTTATCTTTGGGGTGGTTATTTTGCACACCTTTAAAATACATTCTCTGTGTTGGGGGTGGGTTGAGCAGAAAGATGAATTCTGAAGAAGGCAGAGAGGAAAATAATTTCAGAAAGTAATGGATGAGCTCGGTGAGGAAGATTAATCAGGGCAGTTGCAACAGAGCACCATCCCCACAACTGGGGTAGAACTAAATATCTGATTGTAATTAAAACTTTAGGTTTCTAATGGCTGCATGAAAGATATTTTAATAAACGTGAAATGCACTTTCTAAATGGCATGCTAACTTTTAATGACTTGGGTGTTTTGTTTGATTAGTAACCTGGACTGTTAAATTAAAGCCAACTGCAAGTGCATGATAAAATATTGATGGTTTCAGGCAAATGAATTGGGGAAGTTATGCTTGACAGACTTTTTGTATCATTAAGGATTTTAACTGGTGGAAAATATATATTGCTGGTGCTTAAAGATAGTTAAAGAGGATCTTCCTGTTTATATGACCTCGTTTTAATTTTACAGTAATAATAAGGGGGAAACCTGAATTATTCACAGATGGTTGGTCAAGAGAGGTCACTTAATTAAAAAAGTGTTATTTTAATTACACCTGTTCACATTCCTGGAATAGGAAATTAAATATTTGGAGGCGTTTGATTACTTCTGTCTCACAGAGTACCTGGACTTCTGCTGACTCCTGTGAAGACCTGAGGCTGTCATTGTGGAGCCTTTACTTCTTGATGATAGATTGCTTTGCTTTAAAAAGAATTAAGATTTCAAAATAATGATTTCATTGATAGTTTATAAATAATATAAGAAGAAAATATAACTTTATGGGCATATGTGTACACATGCATATAAACATGTTACATATACAACACTCACACACACACATAAATATATAACATACATTTTTGAGGGAGATTTATTTATTTTTTTGTGTATAAATGTTTTTTCTGCATGTATATCTGTGCGTCATGTGTACATGCAATATCCTTGGACTCCACAAGAGGGCATCAGATCCCCTGGGAATTGTAGTTACAGGCCCGTTGTCAGTGCCATGTGGGTGCTGGGAATCAAACGGTTGTCCTCTAGAGGAGCAACCAGTGCACCCTTGTTCGTGTGACTGTCACAGGTTCAGAGTCCTGTCTTATTGCTCTGCCTTCCTTAGCATGCAGCTCCCATTGTGTTTGGGAAACAGTTCCAGCTACTAGAATCCACCCACATTCCAGTCACCAGAAAGGGGAAAAGACCAACACTACTATATACTGTGGTCAGAACATGGATTGCTGTTGAACGATCTTATTTCTTTTGCTTTTGAAATTCTATATATTAATTAGAGTTACTTAATGGCTATATACCATGTTTCTTGAGCCTACAAACATATACACATATTAAAACCTTTAAAACAACAGCAGTCCTCTTCTGTGCCACGCGGAGCATTGTCTGGATGTAGACATGTATCTGAGCTTGCCAAAGCTGTATTTCACACTAGCTCAACCTCTGCCATCTCCTCTTAAATCATGCCAGCGCCTGCATTTCTAACTAAACCACTGCTTCTCAGGTTCCCCCAAGGAGTTTTGACTTGTGTATTTACTATTTTTGCTTTCTCCACTATTACAACTGTGGTGGTTTGGATATACTTGGCTCAGGGAGTGACACTGTGGCCTTGTTGGAGGAAGTGTGTCACTGTGTCTGTGGGCTTTGAGACCCTCCTCCTAGCTGCCTGGGGCTCTTCCTGCACTATGCCTGCCTGGATGCTGCCAATGTCCCCACCTTGATGATAATGGGCTGAACCTCTGAACCTGTAAGCCAGCCCCAATTAAATGTTGTCCTTATGAGAGTTGCCTTTGTAGTATCTCTTCACAGAAATGGAAACCCATATCAGCATGAGATGAACTTTGCCCTTTCTAGTGTCTCTCCAGTTTTTTCATCTTTTCACCCATTTCTTTTCTTTTCCTTTTGTTTATTATATGTAAGTACATTGTAGCTGTCTTCAGACACACCAGAAGAGGGCATCAGATCTCATTACGGATGGTTGTGAGCCACCATGTGGTTGCTGGGATTTGAACTCAGGACCTCTGGAAGAGCAGTCAGTGTTCTTAACCGCCAAGCTATCTCTCCAGCCCCAAGGCAACTCTTATAAGGCTTAGACTCCTCTTATGCTCAGCCTGCCACCCTCTCTTCCTGAGGATTCTCCTAGCCTCTAACCTGTCCTCTCGTGTCTAGCTTTCACGCTGCCTGAGCACTGATTCATATTCCATGCTGTCACTGTACGTCTCCATGAGTGTCTTGTGGGCCACCGTCTGACTCACTATGTTCTTAGACTCTTTGTCTGAACTTTCGTTAAAGCCCTTCCTACCTTTGCTCTAAGTTTTCCAACCACATTTCCCACTCACCCTCCAGCAAATATCTTTCACAAATGTCTCAGCTCCTTGTGAGGTTTTTTGGTTTTGGTTTTATTTTGACAGTGTCTTACTGTGTAGACCATGCTAGCTTTATGCTCACAGAGATCTGTTTACCTCTGTCTCTCGCGTGCTGGGATTAAAAGGCTTCTGGTTAGTATTTCTTCACTTCAGTTCTCTCTCTTGCTCTGTTGCTCCCATTCTCTCTCTCCCTCCCTCTCTCCATCTCTCCCTCCTCTCTCTCTCCCCTCTCTCTCCCCCTCCCTCCCTCTCTTTCTCTCTCCCTCCCTCCCTTTCTCTCTCTCCCCCTCCCTCCCTCTCTTTCTCTCTCCCTCCCTCCCTTTCTCTCTCTCTCCCCTCCCTCCCTCTCTTCCTCTCTCCCCTCCCCTCTCTCCCTCTCTCCTTCTCTCTCTCCCCTCCCCTCCCCCTCCTTCTTTCTCTCCCCTTCCCTCCCTCCTTCCCTCCCTCCCTCTCTCTTTCTTCTTCCTTCCCCCTCTCTCTTCCTCTCTCCCTCTCTCCCTTCTTCCCTCTCCCTCTCTCTATCTTTGTCCCTCCCCTCCTCTCTCTCTCCCTCTCCCTCCCTCTCTCTCTCTCCTCCTCCTCCTCCCCTCCCCCTCCTTTCATTCCATCAAGCAATACTGCTTGTGTGCCCACTGTGTGCTGGTGTCCAGGGATACAGTTGAACACCGTATCTCGTCCTCATGCTGCTTATGGTGCAGGATAAACTTCCTGGTTTCCACTACACCGCTCTTGCGTGTATGCCTGAAGGACTTCAAGACAGCACACTGCAGAGATACTCTCACTTCTGTGTCCACTACAGCATGGTCCCCCATATCCAGGAAACGGATTCAGCAGAGATGTCCATCAACAGATGAATGGATAAAGAGTGTGCTGCACATATACACCATGGAATGTTATGACTGTGAGGGCGAAAGAAAATGAAATTAGAAATTGCTTTCAGCAAAATAAATCAGACACAGGACAGTTACTGGTACACATAACTTTGATTTACAGCTATATATGTTCTATATAAATATACATATATATACTGCATATTTGTATATGTGTGTTTAGATTTATGTTTATATATTATGTTTTTATATATATATATGTATAGATCATAATAGTAGAAAGAAGATTCTGAGAAGATCTTTTACAATTTTTATTTTGTTCATACATGTGTCTGTGTGATTAAAGTATGTATGTATGTGTGGGGGTGCATGTGAAGGCTAGACATGGATATTGGGTGTCCTGCTCTATCTTTCTCTGCCTGTCCCTTGAGGCACGGTCTTTCATTGAACTTGGTGGTAGGTTAGTGGCCAGCAAGCCCCCCAAAGATCCTCTGTTCTCTGTCCTACTCAGCACTGGTTTACAGATATATGCATTTACTCCTGGCTTTTTATGTGGGTGCTTGGGACTTGAACTCAGCTCCTTATGTTTGAACAGTCAATCCACCTTCCCAGTAGAGGTCTTAACATGGGTGAGAAATAGGGTAAAGGTATTCAGATGGTAAGGAAATAGGGGGAACTAACTTGGGGAAGGAAGGGAACCAGTTAGAACAGGTGTCAGGATGGGGCATGGGTGGGAAGTAGGGGTAGGGGAGGAAAAGAATGAGAAGAAAATATTCTAACAGGGTAGATGCCATGATGAAACATATTGCCTTGTATGTTAACCTAAGAAATTAATTAAAGAAGTTCCTGGGGCAAGAGAGACAGCTCAGTTAACCCTCCCCGCATGACATACAATCTGGGTGTGGTAGTGTATATCTGTACCCCCAGGGCTGGTGGGGTACAGAGGGTAAGTCTATCTGTACCCCCAGGGCTGGTAGGGTGCAGAGGGTAAGTCTATCTGTATTCCCAGGGCTGGTGGGGTGCAGAGGGTAAGTCTATCTGTATTCCCAGGGCTGGTGGGGTGCAGAGGGTAAGTCTATCTGTACCCCCAGGGCTGGTAGGATGCAGAGGGTAAGTCTATCTGTACCCCCAGGGCTGGTGGGGTGCAGAGGGTAAGTCTATCTGTACCCCCAGGGCTGGTGGGGTGCAGAGGGTAAGTCTATCGGACACAGTGAGCTTCAGGTTCATACTGTCTCAGAAAATAAAGAGGAGGTGTTAGGGAAGACCCCGACACATGTAAAAGTGGGTGAGTGCACATGTGCCCCTTCCCCATATTACACACGGACACATGCATGCAGAGAGGGAAGCGCTTTCCCCAGGTCTGTTCTGCTCATTTGTGCCTCTGAGTCTTAGTCTGTTTCAGCTGCCTAAAAATTCTTCCCATCTGTGTCCATCACCTCAGGCTGGGCTCCAGTTTAGCTTCTTCGAGCTCTGGCTGCTTCACTGCACACCCTCAGTGGGGTTACCCAGAATATTTTATCAGCTGTCCAGTGGGCTCACGGTATGAGACTCTTGGGGCCAAGAAGTAAATATGTTGTGTTTATATACATGCATAACTGTTTATAGACGCCCTCAACATATCCCATGAATGAAAGTGTTGACTTCCCAGATATTTCCCAATTCCCAAACTCACAACAGTAGGTTTGCCTTTCTTCAGGCTAATGCTCTTTCCCAGACTTCACATTTTTATCCAGAGCCAAGTATAATTTTCACGGTGTTTTACACCACAAATGCCCAGTTACAGTATCTGAAGCATTAGAGCCATTCTGCCCAGAATAGCAAAGTTCCAGTGATGTCACGTCGTTGCTGTGGAGATGGTGACATGCTGGCCATGCTGGAGGCTTGAGAGGACACTGACCCTGAGGTAAGTTTCCCTTCAGTCCCAGTCATAACGCTCTGCGATTGTTTAATCACACCAGCTAGCTTTGTAACCTGCTCAGATCACACTTATTGGCTGTCTTAGTGTTGCGATTGCTGTGAGGAAACACCATGACCCAAGCAACTTGAAGATGGAAGGGTTTATTTGGCTTACACTTCTACGTCACTGTTCATCATTGAAGTAAATCAGGGCAGGAACTCAAGCAGAGCAGGGACCATGTAGAGGCCACGGAGGTGGCCTCTTGCTCATCGTGGCTCGGTCAGCCTGTTTATTTATAAAGTCCAGGACCGCCAGTCATGAGGTGGCCCCGCCCACCATGGACTGGACCCTCCCCCATCAACGACTAAGGAAGTGCCCTACAGGCTTCCCTACAGTCTGAATGAAGGCATTTTCTCAGTTGAGTCTCCCTCCTCTGATAACTCTAGCCTATGTCAAATAAGACTGCCTAGCACACTGGCTATGAGACCATCCCCAACTGCTTTCTGTTGTCATAAATGTTTTAATCTCTGAATGTCATCTGTGAGATGGAAATGTGCTTGTTAGGTGTATCATGAAATGAAATAATACCTGAAAAGTAACAGAACTTTACCTGGCATGTGGAAAATTAAAATATCATTTAAGAACTGCCAGCTAGGCTGGGGGTGGTGGTGCATGCCTTTAATCCCAGTACTCGGGAGGCAGGGGCAGGTAGATCTCTGTGAGTTTGAGGCCAGCCTGGTCTACAAAGTGAGTTTTAGGATAGCCAGGGCTGTCACGGAGAAACTGGGTCTCAAAAAACCAAAAACCAAAACCAAACCAAACCAAACCAATCCACCAACCAATCCACCAACCAACCAACCAACCACCTCCCACCAAAACCCAGCTAGCTCGTCAGACATGGTGATCATACCTTTAATCCTAGGACTCAGGAAGCATTAGCAAGATCTCTGTGAATTTGAGGCTAGCCTGGTCCACATAGTGAGATCCAGGTCAGCTAACAGCTATACAGTGAGACACTGTGTCAAAAACAAAACAAAACAAAACAAAACAAAACCACAAAACAAAACAGGAGCTAGAGAGGTGGCTCAGAGTCAAGAGCACTCCAGAGGACCTGGCCTCAGTCTCCAGCACCCACATGACAGCTCATAACTCTTTAACTCCAGTTTCAGGGGTTCTGACACCTTCACACAAACATGCATGCAGGGAAAACACCAATGCACATGAAAATAAAAATAAATAAATTATAAGACAAAACAAAGGAAAAAAGCCCAAAGCTCCAAAACCAACAAAAAGCAGCAGAAAAAAAACCCAAGCAGTTGGGTTCTCTTACTAAATGACCCTCCCAAACATTGTCCTATGTTGAACACTCAAATCCAAGGTCTCAGGAAGAGACAGTGCTGTAGGCCACGTGTCTCTGGGAGGGCGGCGTCTGATAGTAAACTTTGTGACACACCTGCCTCCCTTGCATGATGTCACCACTTGAGAGGCCGGGTTACAGTTTGTTGATGCGTGGTGGGAATGGTTAGGTAAGGAGAGTTAAGAGGCAACAAAGGAGCTAAAAAGACGGGTCAGGACCTTTCTAGCCAATGGCATCTAAGTCCAACTTCCTCCTGTCTCAGAGAACCGTTTGCTCCACACTGTGAGAAAGCAGCACATGATTTCGTTACAGATTTTATGAATGGGAGTGAGCAATGGAGGGAGTCCGAGGCAGCAGCTGGTCTACTCTCTTGGACCATGCAATATTAAATCTTTTGTGGCACCGTTTTGGACACTGTGCGATAAGGGTAGGTGTTCTTCCGCAACCCTCCTTCCCCTGGGGAGCACTGGCCCAAGCACTGAACACTGCCCCAGGACCACACCCCGACCCCCCAGGCTCCATGTGGTGGTGTACCAGGAGTAATGGTATATAAGCAAGGTTCCTGCCACACAAGGGCCACTCCCTTGAGAGCCAGTTCCGGACCAACTGGACATGCATGTCTATGGTCAAACGAAGGCCAAAGGCCAAATGTGGGTGCGTGAGCAGCATTGAAGGCCCCCGTAGGCTCAGGGTAGGCTGGGTGCCACGGAAGCTTTGTTGCTGGATAGCAGAGTTAGGTTTTTTTCTTTTGCTTTTATCTAAAAATCTTTAAAACCACCAGCTGAGGCTGGAGAATATGTTCCGAGCTATTGTTTTTTTGTTCTAGAGGCCCAGCAGAGTACTTTAAGAATCACTTTTTGCTTTGAAGTCTGAACCACTCGCTTCCAGTTTTCTCCTCCCTACAGGTCAGGGGCCACAGCGCTGTGGAGGTGGCGAAGAAGCCACAGCAGAGAGGGGCTGGCTGGGCACACACGCGCCAGGGGCTATGCAAAGCCCTGCGCTGTGTCTTTGGTGTGGGAAGGAAAGCCCGCCCTTTCCGGGCCCCCCTTGTAACACTGCACCTTTCTTCAGGCTGGTTGGATTAGTTAAAATTTCATCAGCTTCTTTTACATGGGTTTTCTCGTCACATCATGAAAAGGGAGGATGTCTCTTCAAGAGCCTGGCCGCTCCCACAAAACAGGAAAGAGATCTCTTGATCCCCTTACTCTGCAAACTTGATTTTCCTCCCGATCTGGGATGGTTGTGTTTCCAAACAAACATATCTATGTTGTTCATTGCTTTTTATTAAGGGGGTAAAATAAGAGATTCCCATCTGCCCCGTGTCCCTGAGGTTCTGCGTTCAGTGTGTCAGGCTTTCTAATCCCTGCCAAAGCCGCGTCTCAGAACCAGCGCCAAGTAGGAGCAGCCAGGAGGACATTATGACACCCAAGCAGTAGGGGGCAGCATGACACAGTTGAACAGAGGTCCACAGGCAAACAACAGAAAGAAGGCTGCTTGAGAAACAAAGGCATAACTGCCAAGGGCTGTAAATCTTGGCATGCTGAATTCCTATGCAAGAATCAGTCGTGGTTGCAGCGTAATTAAACGTGCTACCAGAACATAATTCCCTCACTGATGGCTTCCTCTTAGTGGCCTCACTGCCCACAGAGCGAACCAGAGACTGGTTTCTGCATAAGTGCAGATTGCAAGGATTTCTGGGGTAGAGCTTCCCCTGTGTTGAATACAACAAAAGAAATGTCAATCTATAGCATCATCGCAACCAAGTGGTCTGTAACCCGTGTCTTTATGGAACTGGTTGGTTGCCTAAGGATAGGATTTGCCTAAAGATGGGCTGACTCAGTATCCCCCAGCCCTTGGGAGGCAAGTAGGTGGAGAGGAGGAAGTTATAAGTCCAAACTGAAGGTGTTGGCAGGGCTGTGCTCCCTGTGAACCCCGTGAGAGTCCTCCTCTGCCTGTGTGAGCTTCTGGTGGAGTCCCATGGCTTGAGGCAGTGCCGTTTTACTCTGCTCCTCTGTCTTCCTGTGCCTTTCCTACCGTGTCCTTTGTCTCCATGAGGTTGTTTTCTCTGTAAGGACACCACGGTTCTATTCAATAAGTGGTCTATGGCATTTCAGTGTGACATCGTCTTAACCAGCTACATTTGCAAGAACTCTTTCCAAATATCATCACATCGTGGGCCCTTGGGGACTAGATTTTCAATATATCTTCTTTGTGGAGGGCCAGCAGTATAACTCGTAGGAGGTCATAGATACTTTTCAGTAATTTATACTTATGTTTATTCATAGTCACATCAAGAAGAAATACTATTATGATAGTTGTGCTTTTAGCCAATCATATGGCTATTTGCTGGTATTTGATTTTTAAGAACATTTTTATTAACATATGTTAATTACACAAAATGGGTTTTATTATGTGATTTTTGTATTGTTCATATAATACACCACTCACGCCCACTCATTACCTCTTTCCCCCCAAATTCTGGCAGCTTCGCCCTCCCTGAAATGTTAGGGATTATCTTAATGATTTGACACTGCTTGGGTGGTATCTGGTTTCGGTTTTTGTTCTTTTTCGCTTTCTCTGTGGGTCTTACTTAGGTGGGAGGTTTCTCCTTCTATCATGCTTGGACTCACATTTATTTAGGAGCTCAAAATAGCTTCTGCCTGAACAAAGATCTGAACCTTGGACCCTCAGATTAAGTCTGATACACCTGTTCCTGTCTCTCATGGGATTTGAATTCCAAGCCTGAACTAAGTGATTTGGCCTCATGTATGTCTCTCCCTTTCATCTCCTGTCGCACCCTTCTCTCTCATGTCCCTTCAGGCACTCCTCTTTGCCAAGGCTTGACTCCTTCCTCAGGGGCCTTCCCCTCATTCTTATCCAGATTGACTCGTCCCTCGGCACACCGCTGTCCCCTTCTTTCCCTTTGGACTGCCCAAGGAGAACCACCTTCTTTTTCTCTTTATACAGCTTCCCTGCCTTCCCCTTGTCTTTCTCTGAGAGTTTTATCTTGTGGGTTTGTTCTGCATTGCTCCCTGTCCCATTATAGGATTGCTCTTTGGAACTTTTCCTGCCTGTTTTTGAGCTCTTAGTGTCTGGAACAGAGCCTGGAACATAGAGGGCACCTCATAATTATTTACTGAATGGATCAATAAATATAGATAATTTAAACTTCAACCTGCGTCCTAATTATATCAAATAGTAAAAACTCTACCATGTACTTGGAAGAAGAGCCTGAAATGAAAGATGCAAGGATATTAAATATTTTTATTAATAATAGGTTATATATACTAAATAGTATGTTTTCTAAGATAGCTATCACTGTAAAATTGGAAATAGTTTCTGTTTTTCACTCACTTACTTTGTGTGAGAGCATATTCTAAGCCCCTCATTTGTTTATTTTGTATCTTTTTTTGTCTGTTTGTTTCCTTTTTAAGGGCTATTTATAGATAAGAGTTTCTCTGTGTAGCTCTTCTGTTCCTGGAACTCTCTCTGTAGGCCTCAAATTCACAGAGATCTGCCTGCCTCTGCCTCCCGAGTGCTGGGACTAAAGGCACATACCACTGCCTCCTGCCTCATTTCCATTTTTTCAAAAAGATTTATTTTATGATTATGAGCACACTGTAGCTGTCTTCAAACACACCAGAAGAGGACATCAGATCTCATTACAGATGGTTGTGAGCCACCATGTGGGTGCTGGGAATTGAACTCAGGACCTCTGGAAGAGCAGCCAGTGCTCTTAACTGCTGAGCCATCTCTCCAGCCCCCTTACATTTTTAAAAAAAGATTTATGTATGTATGTATGTATGTATGTATGTATGTATGCATGTATGTATGCAAGTATACTATATATGTATTATTTATATATGTAAGTACACTGTAGTTGTCTTCAGACACAACAGAAGAGGGCATCAGATCTCATTACAGATGGTTGTGAGCCACTATGTGGTTGCTGGGATTTGATTTGTTTTTTTTTTGGGGGGGGGTTGTTTGTTTGTTTGCTTTGAGACAGGGTCTCTCTGTGTAGCCTTGGAAATCCTGGAACTCACTCGGTAGACCAGGATGGTCTGGAACTCAGAAATCCACCTGCCTCTGCCTTCCAAGTGCTGGGATTAAAGGCGTGTGCCACCACTGCCTGGTTGCTGGGATTTGAACTCAGGACCTTCGGAAGAGAAGTCAGTGCTCTTAACCACTGGGCCATCTTTCTAGTCCCCTCCATTTTTTTTTAATGCTCAAGATACATCTATCTATCTATCTATCTATCTATCTATCTATCTATCTATCTATCTATTTATTTTAAAGATTTATTTATTTATTATATGTAAGTACCCTGTAGCTGTATTCAGATACCAGAAGAAGGCATCAGATCTTTTTTTGGATGGTTCTGAGCCACCATGTGGGTGCTGGGACTTGAACTCATGACCTTTGGAAGAGCAGTAGGTGCTCTTACCCGCTGAGCCATCTCTCCAGCCTTTATTTATTTTTTAATTACAAAAGTAAGGATATCAAAACCAAAGAAACCTCAGCAATTTGACAGATTGATACAAGTGAATACAGATTTCAAATCCAGATCAGGGCAGCTTCATAGACCTCTTCATAAGTCGGTGCTAACCCTTGCTCTGCTTGTCTACTTGTCTGTCTGTCTCGCATTTATTAACTTATCCTGCTCTTGTGAGACCTTACCTCTTATAGAGAACTGTTTCTGGCTTCAAGGAAGTTTTTCAAAGAGTGATTAGTTTTGTGGAAGACACACATATGCATATATAATAATTGATTTTTTTATAGAAAAATGGACAGTACCATGAGTTTGCACACACCTTCCCCTGGCCCTATAATGATTTTCCTTCTGATTAACATCTTGCATTGTTGGCTCATTTGTTATAGTTGATGGATCGATATCGATGCGTCATTATTAATTACGGTCCATAGCTCCCTTCAGGCTTTGCTTATAGGTTTTATCCAACGCCTAATGTCAGGTATCCAGCATCACACTAGCATACAGAATAGCCTCTCCACAAAGACTCTCTTCCATATCTTTTCATGGTTGGATGGCTTGTTTCGTATTACTCAGTAATATCCCATTGAATATATGAACCACAGTTTGTATATATAGTCACTTTCTAAAGTATAACTTGGGAGCTGGAGAGATAGATGGCTTGGTGGTTAAGTCCATGCTGTTTTTGTAGAGGACCTGAGTTTGACTCTCAGTACCCACATTAAGCAGCTCACAATTGCCTGTAACTTCAGTTCCAGGGGACCTGATACCCATCTGATCTCCTACAGACACACACACTAATTAAAATTTAAAAAAAGAAAAGAAAGAAAGAAAAAAGAAAGAAAGAAAATGAGCACCTTGGTTTCTTCTAAGTCTTGGTAGAAGATGATTAAGTCAATATAAATATTTGTAGGCAGATTTTTTTTTTGTGTGTGGACGTAAGTTTTACATTATTTTGCTGAGACTATATGTCTATATGCTCCGGAGAGATTGAGTGCCATTAAGTCTTCAAAGCTAGCAGCTTGTGCTTCTCCAGCTATAGATGAGAGTTCCTGCAGTCCGACCTTTGCTGAGTGTTGAACTGAGCTCCTTGGTGGTTCAGTTTGCACCACACTACTGGTGTATTTTGATCTTGCTGTACAGTGATCACATGTTTCTGTGCTGTTTCCATGTCTTCTGGTCTTCAGCTCTTCTGCAGACTTTTTATTTGGTACTTCAATTTCTTGTTACATATTGGTTCTTTGTGATTTTTGGATATAACTCTTTTATCAGTATGTATTAAAAGATAATTCTCGGCTTATTGTTTTAGTTTCTTTTTTTCCTTTCCTTTCCTTTCCTTTCCTTTCCTTTCCTTTCCTTCCCTTCCCTTCCCTTCCCTTCCCTTTCCTTTTCTCTTCTTTCTTTCTTTCTTTCTTTCTATTTTTCTTTCTATTTTTCTTTCTTTCTTTCTTTCTTTCTTTCTTTCTTTCTTTCTTTCTTTCTTTCTTTCTTTCTTTCTTTCTTTCTTTCTTTCTTTTTCATTCTCTCGCTCTCTCTTTCTTTTCTTTTCTTCTTTCTTTTTTCTTTTTTCTTTTTGGTTTTTCGAGACAGGGTTTCTCTGTGTAGCCCTGACTGTCCTGAAACTTACTCTGTAGACCAGGCTGGCCTCAAACTCAGAAATCCAGCTGCCTCTGCTTCCCAAGTGCTGGGATTAAAGGCGTGCGCCACCACTGCCTGGCAGTGTTTTAGTTTCTTAAAGGAAATTCTATTTTAAAAATTCAACTGAAATATTCTGACAGACTAATTTTGCTCTGATTTGTTAATTTATTTCAAAAAACCTATTGGGAGGTAACAATTAAGTCATATGCAGACTTGACAAAGCATCATTTTTTAAAAATTGATTTTTATTTTTTATTTATTTATTTTATGTATATGAGCACACTGTAGCTGTACAGATGGTTGTGAGCCATCATGTGGTTGCTGGGGATTGAACTCTGGACCTCTACTCGCTCTGACCCTGCTTTCTTTGGCCCAAAGATTTATTATTATATCTAATTACAGTGTATCTGTTTTTAGACATACCAGAGGAGAACATCAGATCTCATTACGGATGGTTGTGAGCCACCATGTGGTTGCTAGGATTTGAACTCAGGACCTTTGGAAGAGTAGTCAATGTTCTTAACTGCTGAGCCATCTCTCCAGCCCTAAAGCATCAGTTTTGAAATATAAAATTAAATACAATTGAAAAGGTCTGTTCTAGAGCCGGGCAGTGGTGGCACATGCCTTTAATACCAGCACTTGGGGGGCAGAGGTAGGCAGATTTCTGAGTTCGAAGCCAGCCTGGTCTACACAGTGAGTTCCAGGACAGCCAGAGAAACACTGTCTCGAAAAACCAAAAAAAAAAAAAAAAAAAAAAAAAAAAAAAAAAAAAAGAAAGAAAGAAAGAAAAAAAAAGAAAGAAAGAAAAGAAAAGAAAAGGGCTTCTCCTCCCTCTATTCCCAACTCTTCCCTACCTCTCCTCATATCTGGATCCACTCACCTTCTGCCTCATTAGAAAACCAACAGGCATCTAAGGTGTCTAAGTCACTGTTGTATTACTGTGAAGAGACACTATGACCATTGCAACTCTTCAAAAGGACAGCATTTAATGGTGGGCTGGCTTGCAGTTTCAGAGGTTTAGTCCATTATCGTCATGGCAGGGAACATGGTGGCGTGCACGGTGCTGGAGCAGCAGCTGAGAGTGACATCCCGATTTGTAGGCTGCAGACACAGAGAGAGCTGCTCCAGGCATGGGCTTTTGAAGCCTCAAAGCCCCAGTGACAGTCTTCTTCCAACATGGCCGCTCTTCCCAATCCTTCCCAAATAGTGCCACTCTTGGGGGGGGGGGGACCAAGCATTCAAATATATACACCTATGGGGGCCATTCTTACTCAAACCACCATGTAAGGGATAATAATAAAGTGAAATATAATATAGTAAGATAAAACAAAACTAGCACTGACATAGGACAAAACAAACAAAGAAGCAAACAAACAAATGGAAGGGAAAGGACCCAAGAAAGGGAAAGGCACAAGAAACAATTATAGACACAGAGACCCACTTGCTCCCACTGAGGAATCCTATAAAAACACTAAACTAGAAGGCATAATATATACTCAAGGGATGTGTAGTGTAAAAAGCATATAAAAAAGAAAGTTAAACGAACAAATGGAAAAACCCATTCTGAGATAAAGAATCTCCAAAGACACTGTTGAATTGATTTTCTGCTGGTCATCCAGCGCTGGGTGCATACCCTGTCCTTAAGAATAGTTTGTTTCCCTGGTGGGGTTCACTCAGAGAAAACTAAATTTTCATTTGCAAGTGATTATTAATTGGAGATTGCTTCCGGGGTAGGGGTGGGGGGCTGTGTCTACTTCTCCTTCAGCTCTAGGGCTCCATCCGGTGTGGACCTGTGTGCAGGCTTCGTGCCTGCGGTCTCAGTCTCTGTGTGTTCATCTGCGCATCAGTCCTGTGGACTTAGGGAACCTTGTTTTCTTGGTGTCCTCCATCTCCTTCTGGCTCTTTCTGCCTCCTTCTGTGTGGTGGGAGGGGGTGTCCCCCAGCCCCGAGAATAGGGATTTTATAAAGACATCCCATTTAGGGCTGTGTGTTCCAAGGCCTTTTTTAAAGTCTCTGCATAATGTCTGGCTGCGGGGTCTCTGCTCTAGGAAGACGCTTCTCTGATGGGCAAGTCTCTTCCCCAGCTGGAATGTGTATTTAATTCCTGATCACAAAGGAAAGAAGAAACTGCCTTGACCTTTTGTGTTAAAAATGAAATGAATTTTGGAGATATGAAATTATTTTTTGAAGAAAATATCTGCAATAATTTTGCAAGACATAGGTTAACAACCTCACTGTATATAAAGTCCTTAATATTCAGTAATTCAAAATTAAGACCACATTCAAGGGCAAAGACATTAACAAAAGATTTATAAGTGGCTAACATACCTTTAGACACCCTTAACTTCAGCGATAGAAGCAACCAGCTTTACTGTACACAACACCAATCAAACTTACTATATACAGGAACATTTCCACACATTGCCTCTGCAAAGGCTGCAGACTGAGGTTCTTCTTTTCTAGCCATGATGTTCTTTCAGACACTGCTAAGTAACAGCATGGTACAGCCTTTGGGAAAATGGACAGGAAAGATGCATTAACAGTCTTGGGAAAACAAAGTCAAAAACCATTGCCCTATACAATTCTACTTCCCGGATCTCTCTTAGACACATAATTGTGAGTGTAAATAAAGATTTGTTCACACTGACAGTATTTGTGTCATTGTTCACAACCAGATAACAGACATAACAGAGAATTTTAGTTCAGACATGAAACAAATTTTGTTTTGCAGATTTAAAAAAAACGAGGCACTAGACAAAGGACTATGAAGAAACGTTTTGAGGTGTGTCTTAAGGTTTTACTGTTGTGAACAGTCCCATGACCACGGCAACGGCTATAAAGGAAAACATTTAATTGGGACTGGCTTCCAGTTTCAGAGGTCCAGTCCTCTGAACTCTGAACTCTCATCATGGTGGGAAGCATGGAGGTACACAGGCAGACGTGGTGCTGGAGAAGGAGTTGAGAGTTCTACATCTTGATCTGCAGGCAGCAGAAGGAGACTGTGTGCCACTCTGGGTATAGTTTGAGCATTTGTGATCTCAAAGTCCACCCTCACAGTGATACACTTCCTCCAACAAGGCAACACTTACTCTAAGGTCACACCTTCTAATAGTGCCACTCCCTATAGTCCAAGCATTCAAACCCATGAGTCTGTGGGAGATATTCCTATTTAAACCGCCACAGGGCAATAAAATTATTTTTTATTTTATTTTTTAAGATTTATTTATTATTATATATAAGTACACTGTAGCTGTCTTCAGACACACCAGAAGAGGGCATCAGATATCATTACGGATGGTTGTGAGCCACCATGTGATTGCTGGGATTTGAACTCAGGACCTTTAGAAGAATAGTTAGTGTTCTTAACCGCTGAGCCATCTCTCCAGCCCCATCAATAAAATGATTAATAAAACTTGTCTTAATTTGGGCGGTAGCTGTTCTACATTCTTATTGAGATTTATTTTTATATGTACAAGTGCTTTACATACATGTGTGATTGTGTACCATGTGTAGGTAGTACCCACAGAGGCCACACGAGGGCGTCAGAGTCCCCTGGAACTAGAGTTACAGATGCTTGTAGCCACCATGTGGTTGCTGGAAAGGAAATCCAGATCTTCTGGAGGAGCAGTCAGCACTCTTTTTTTTTTTTATTGTTTATTGTTTATTTTATTTATATACATTTCAAATGTTATTCCCTTTCCCAGTATCCCTTTCGCAGGACCCAACGGGGATGGTATGAGAGGAATTCTAGCCTAGAATCAGAATTTCTAGCTGCTTTTCTGGGTGGGAATAACTTAAAAACATAACTTTTTAGTAATATCAGTTGCTAAATACACACAATATATTTAAAATACTTCAAATTTCAGTATTCGTTGATGATAACTTTACACGTATGTGGTCTCATAAAAATCTGATAATGTTCAGTTGAATTAAGCAAATCTTTTATGCAAACTTTCTTACCACCACTAATATAGCCACCAATATTGCAGTGCTTTAAAATTATTTTGTATGAATCAAATAAACATTGGCAGAGAACTCTATCCTATTAGGTATTAATCTCTACCTAGCCAGCTCTGCCTACTTGGGAAACTGAATACTCAAATTGTAATTTAGTATTTCTAATTATTAATATTCACTTTGGTGTGAAATTATAACTAAACTCTGTGACTCTGAGGGAGAAGAAAGGACCTGGATACAGATGCATTTGGTAGCTACATCTCAAGGACTGACAAGTTGTGTGTGCCGAGTTACCAGGGGCTGACCGGTTTCTGTGACAGCGAGGCTGGGGAACCTTGGGCAAGCTGCTCAACTTCTCTCTAGACCTTAGTTTTCTTATCTAGAAAACTCAAGCAACTTATAATTATGTATAGACATCTATGCTAGATTCCCAAATACATTCAAGAGATTTCCAGGGCAGAAGGAAAATAGATAAATACTTAACTCTTTATGATATGAGGCAGTGTAGTGTTTTGAAAGAAAATGGTCATCATAGGCTTATAAGGAGTGGCATTATTAGGAGGTGTGGCCTTGCTGGAATAGATGTGGCTTTGTTGGAGAAAGTCTCTCTCTAGATGGTAGGTTTTGAAGTCTCAGATGCTCAAGCCACGCCCAGTGACACAGTCACTTGCCGCTGCCTTCAGATCTGGATATAGAACTCTCAGCAGCATGTCTGCCTGCATGTGTCAAGCCATGTTGATTATGGACTAACCTCTGAGCCTGTAAGCCAGCCCCAATTAAATGTTTTCCTTATTAAAAAATTGCCATGGTCATGGTGTCTCTTTACAGCAATAGAAACCCTAACAAGACAGGTAGCCTGCAGTACTGTCTTCTTTTCTGATCTGAAGGTTGGGAGCATCTAGAGTGGGTGTGAGGAGTAAATGAGATACCATATTTACATATAAACACTGAGCACAGTGGTGGGCTTCCCATAAGCAGTGAGTGCTAGCTGTTATTATTAACATTTCTTCCATCTGGGATAATTTCGGTGGAAGGAAAATTTAAACTGTGTTTTGAAAGATAGACTAAATATTTCCTAAAAAATTAAAATAACTTTGAAGGTAACGTAAGCAATACATATTCACTGCAGACAAGTAGGGATAAAGAAAGATGACGCCAAATAAGGAAACCGACGTGTCTGCAGCAGGGCCAGGCTGTGTTAGGCAGAGCTGGCGAGGAAGCGTTTTCTGCAGAAGACCAGGACAGGGAGGTGGAGGAGAGGGTCCATTTGGATGGACAGAAGCCAAGGCTCCTTTGGGGCCAGGCTGGGAAGCCAGGCTGGGTCAAGTGGTAGAAAGCTTGAATTCTGGTCTTTATCCTGTAGCATTGGGAAAGTATAAACAATACTTATATGTTTAACCCAACTAGATGAAGTTACATTTTTGGGGACAGGGTGTGCTTTTAAAGGACACTGCTGTCCACAAAGCAGATGATTGATGTTACAAATTACGCTAAACCTATTGGAGATTCATACTACCCTCCTCCTATGCATTATTTGAATTTCCACATATAGATAAAATCTTTCAGATTTAGTAATTCCAATTCCTTTTTAAAAAATTATTATTATTATACTAATAATATTATTATTATTTTCTGAGACAGGGTTGCTCTGTGTAGCCCTGGCTGTCCTGGAATTCACTCTGTAGACCAGGCTGGCCTCGAACTCAGAAATTTGCCTGCCTCTGCCTCCCAAGTGCTGGGATTAAGGGCATGCGCCACCACCGCCTGGCAATTCCAGTTCCTATAGGTGGGGCTGATACCCCCACCCCATGTTAAAAGAGTCTCATGTAACCCAGGCTGGCCTCTAACTCACTACATAGCCAAGACTAGCCTCAAACTCTGGATCCTCCTGCCTCCACCTCCCAGGTAATGAGATTATGGACATGTACCAATCCTTCTTGGCTGAAAAATTTAAAGCCATGATTGTAGGCAAGTCTTTGCTTGATGCATCTCTGTAAAAAAACGGGAAGGATACTTTGAATAAACCCGGGAGAATATGTGCAATTCCAGTCTCCGAATGAACTCTCTTCCACAAGGAGCTCCTTAGAGTCACTAGAATTCCTCTTGGGGGAATGAACAGCATTTGCTGTGAACAGACTCATAAGTGTGTTGACTTAAACGGAAAACTCTAGGGAGGAAAAAGTCATCAATCTAACGTGTAAGAAACATGGACGCTGGAAAAAGTGTAAGGATTTCAATTTGGAACAAGAGATGAAATAGAACAGAATTACACAGAGCAATAAGAGAGCCAAGGATTGTCTCTAGGGTGGAAGGAGCCGGTGCTGAGAGGAACCTGGTTACCTGTTCAGTGTGGAAATGGAGAAACGGGAATTCCCAGAGTCGACCAATCCTGAAGGACCTTCAGAAATGGTGTGCTGTCCTCAAGATGAGTGATGTAGCTCTCCTTTTCCATCTCCCACAAGGTGGGTTTTGTTTTTTTAAATGTTTGGATGTTCTTTCTGAGTGACTCCTTGTTCAGGTTTCTGTGAATGGGAACAAAGCCTTCTGGGACAGACTGGGAGGGGGGAACCCAAGGTTATAGTTGATACTGGTAATGCAGCAATTGCTATGCTGTGAATTTTGAGACTTTGCATTTCCTACAGTTTGCAGTTTTCTGCAAGATTTTTGAATTAAAAAAGAAAGGTGTGTGTGTGTTGGGGGAACGAATGTCTTAGGACAGTGGGTAAATTTTTGTTTCTTTATGGTTCCTAACAGGAAGTCTGAAAAATCCTTCACAAACCCTCATAAAAAACCATATGCTAATTCACCAGCCATCAATACTATGAGAAATTCCCCCGAAATCATAAGACAGTGCTGTATCATAGTAAGGACAGAGCTACCTTTCTTAGAGGGTAGTTAGGGAGTTTCAAAGTCCCTACAGGCCACCACTGAGGCAGAGGCGAGGCGAGGTGGGGCAGGGTGGGGCAGGGCTGGGTGAGGTGGACAGGGACAGGTGCTCCTCCTCTCCTGATGCTTTCCTGATGCTCCCCTCCCCCCACAGCTGCATCCAGGCTTTCTTAAGGACCATTTACTTGTCTCCAAGCCTGTTGACCAGCGTTCAGTTCCTTAGGCACACACGGTGGAAAGAAAGAACAAATTCCCAAAAGTTATCTTTTGGCCTCTACATATAATGTGGCATGGCTTGTGCGAGCCCCCTACTTAAAAAAATGTAAAATTAAAAAATAAATTAATGGCTGATTCATCTCCTTCTATTGCTACTTGGAGAAGAAGCCACTGGAGTTTATGGAGAATTAGTGGGTTCCTTGTAACCCAGATTATTTTTTATTTTATTTTAATTTTAATTTTTTTAAAGATTTATTTTATATATGTGAGTATACTGTAGTTGTCTTCAGAGAGGGGCAGCCTTCTTCTTCTTCTTCTTCTTCTTCTCTCTCTCTCTCTCTCTCTCTTGGTTTTTTGGATTTTTTTTTTTTTTTTTTGAGACAGGCTTTCTCTGTATAGCTCTGGCTGTCCTGGAACTCACTCTGTAGACCAGGCTGACCCTGAACTCAGAAATCCACCTGCCTCTGCCTCCCACAGTGCTGGGATTACAGGTGTGAGCCACCACCGCCCAGCTTCTCTCTCTCTCTCTCTCTCTCTCTCTCTCTCTCTAAGATTTATTTATTTATTTTATGTATATGACTACACTGTAGCTGTCTTCAGACACACCAGAAGAGGGCATTGAATCTCATTACAGTTGCTTGTGAGCTACCATGTGGTTGCTGGGAATTGAACTCAGGACCTTTGGAAGAACAGTCAGTGCTCTTAACTGCTGAGCCATCTCTCCAGTCCCATAAGCCAAATTATTAAAGAGTTAGCTCTCACCCTGAACTTTTAACTCCTTGTCATTTTACTGTTGTTTTGTTGTTGTGGATATAAATAGGCAAATAATTTCATTAGAATTATGACAGAAACAAAGAAACTGTTTTGCCTCCCCTTTATTTTTCCAGAAGAAAACCTGAACTAATTATTGGAGGTGCCACTTCTGCCCCATAGCAATAGCTCATAAATCTGTACAGTTGTTTGCCAGAGCCTTGAGTTCGACGTGGGAATGAACGGGGGGGGGGGGGTCTATTTCTGGAAACAAGCTCGTGTTTCTGGATAGCTGGTCACAGCAGAAAAACCTGAAGTGTGCAATGAGTTCATAAAAGACACTCAACTTTACTAATGTGCCAAAGACATGTAAATTATAACAATCTATTATATAATAGGTTGATGGGGTTAATTGACCAGGTGGTGGGGGAGGGGAGGGCAAAATTAAATACTCTGTCGCCTTGAGCATAAATTGCTGCCTCCTCTTGGAGGATGTTGTGTTTGTGTTTTTAGACTTTAAGCAGACCTTTCCTTTGATATAGCAGCCAAGTGATTGGTTCTATGGTAATTGAACCAGATTACCACTGGTTCTATGGTAATCTGAATTGCACAGATTCAGAACAGAGTATTCGGTATAACAGTGTGCCGTGCTGGATGGGCAGAGGCATCTTTTCTTCCTGACTTCATGTTCCCTTGGGGAGGGAATCGGTCAGACTGATGTTCCTGGCATTCCTGCCAGCCCCTCACCTACACTGGTGCTGAGGATGAATGGCCATTTATTTGTATATTTAGGACAGGAGTTCAGTGCTTTCTGCTCAGGCACTACATTTTCTTCCTTTTGGTTGAGTCCACCTGCCTTCGGTGAGGGAGCCTTCTTTGTGTGATCACAGAGGAGCCAAGGCTTATGGGAACCTTAGTTACTTTCTCTGTTGTTGGGATAAAATGCCTGAAAAGGCAACTTAAGGCAGTATTTTGGCGCGCAGTTTGAGGGCACAGTCCGTCACGGTGGGGAAGTCATGATGGTGGGGTCTTGAGGTAGCCGGTCACCTCATCTACCATCAGGAAGCCGGAACAGACACACGCTCAAACTCAACATGCTTCCGCCATTTTATTCTGTCTGGGACTCCAGTCCGTGAGGTGGTGCTGCCCACATTTAGGATGGATCTTTCTCCTCCATTAGCCCAGCCTAGAAGCTTCCTCACAGACAGTCTCAGGGGGATTGTTATCCCAAGTGGTTTATATCCTGCCAAGTTCACAGTGTCAGCCGTCGGTCATGAGACAACCGGTTAGGGGGTCTAAATTATATTGGGATGGAGGTGAAGATCTTATGAGCAAGTGTGATAGTTGAATCTGAATGTATCCAGCAGACTTTATGTGTTGGTGACTTTGTTCTCAGGTAGCAGTGTGATTTTGAGAGTTTAGGGGGTCGTATGTAGCTCGAGGACAGGGCTAACTGTGAGTGTGTCCTGATCACTTATCTTTCTCACCATGAGGTAGCATGGGCTCCGCCACATGCTTCCACGGGGAAGTGCTGCTCGAGCACAGGACACATCAACGGAACCGGCCAACTGTGATAAAAAACTCAGAAACCGTGAGTCAAACTGATGGAGCCCCGGAGGCGGTCAGAAGCCTTGAGCTTGGTGCTCGGTTACATTTATCCTAGGTGTTCCTGTTGAGTAGGTATAGAATTTCAGTTTTACGCTCTGGACTCAGTCTTTTCTGTTTGACGTTTTTGTTTTTTTAAATAATTAAAACAATGTATACGAACTATATAAACTTGGGAAATATACTAAAACAAAGAAACCCACAGAGAAATGGCTTATGTTCTCATTATCTAGAGTATCAACCTTTTGACATTGTTACCTACAAAACTCACACTTGAAAGCCACATGATAAAGTTACAAAAACAAAATAAAACAAAAACAAAGGAACAAAAAAACACCCAGAAGCCTCTCAATGTTTTAGGTAAATTTACTATATTTTTTTTGTTGGATTGTTTTCTTAGTCAAAATTAACAGCATGTGGCTAGTGGTTAGAGGCAAATATTAACATTTTGCCTTGTTCATTTCCATTTTTTCTATGTATATTATTTGTTCATGGCTGAAACTGGTCAGATTTGTTGCCTTCTGTTCTTTTGTTTACCTTTTCTTTCTTTCTTTCTTTCTTTCTTTCTTTCTTTCTTTCTTTCTTTTTTTTTTTTTTTTTTTTTTTTTGAGACAGGGTCTTACTGTGTAGCATGGGATAGCCTGAACTTGCTATGTAGACCAGGCTGGGTTAGAATTCACAGAGATCTTCTGCTTGCCTCTCTGTCCCTCTGCCTCTGCAGGGACTAAAGGCATGTGCCACCACACCCAGCTTTTATTTAATATTATAAGCTTTCGTATCATTTGGTAAAACACCACATACATTATTTTCAAAATTGATATTTTATTGTACAAATGTATTTCAGTTAGAGTGTCTTAGCTGTGCTTGGTATACATTCTTTTTTGGTTTAGTATTTCTACTTGCACTCCGGAGGAAGCTTTTCCTTATATGTCCATGGCCAGTAGGGGGTCTCCTGGCAGCTGTTGGACTGTTGTTACCACGATTTACCTCTGGGATTGGGCTACTGTGTAGATAGATTATCAGGGGTCAGAAGGGTGATTCAGCTATCATGAAGATACTAAAAGAGCCCTTTCTCCTCCAGTATGGAAAATAGTCCTGTAAAATACTTGATCACGGGGTAGGGGAGCTGGAGAGATGGCTCAGAGGCTA